>NC_072403.2:143857500-144160530 GCF_028858775.2 Pan troglodytes | reverse complement strand
AATAGGAAGCTTCGCATTATATTATCTGTCTTCAAGAATTCAGATATGGTCCTTCTCATGAAATAGATGGGTTAGGCAATGAAAGCTGCGCACATTAATTTCTATATTTTAAGTATGCTTAAAGGAAGTTCATTACACTAGAAGGTAAAGCCCTTGTTTTCCAGGAATGCACTGACTACTGACTAAAGAAGCAGACAACTACCTACTATATTTTATTTTTTAAAAAATGAATCAGATTGTTCAACAAAGTGAATTTATCTAATAATAAACTACATGTTAATTTAGTTTTCCCCAAAGGAGATCTACTTCTATGGCTAATTTTGTTATTTTCTCAACTTTTACAATAAAGAGAGTATAAATGAAAATGTAACTAATATAAAATTGTTTGCATGTTATGGCCATCCTATGACGCTTATTCCTGCCTTCTGAATAGTTATATAAGGTAGAATTTTGAGATCATAAGACATCCAGAGATGAGAAGTTTCCTTTTTCATTTAATTACCTTAGTACACAATCTTCAGAACAAAGTAGGTGACATTGACTTCTACACTAGGGGACTGCTGTTAGCCATTCTGCAGTGTTCTGGGAGCTATTTAGGACCTGGAAACTGGCAGACCAATTCTGGGAGGATCAGATTCTGCAAGACAAAATACACATAGGAAATTGCTAGAAGAGAGGGTTTTGAATGTTCCCAACACAAAGAAATGATAAATATTTGAGGGGATGGATGTGCTAATTACCCTGATTTTTATCATTACACATTGTATACATGTATCAAAATATCACGCTATACTCTATAAATATGTAAAATTATTATATGCCAATTAAAAATAACAGTTAAAAATTACCCATAGGATTTTGCTTCCTCAAGTTGAGGACTCTGAGGTTGAATTTAAGGAACACCTCACATAAGAATACTTTAACTTAGGGCCATGCATGGTGTCTCACACCTGTAATCCCGGAAGTTTGGGAGGCTGAGCTGGGTGGATCAACTGAAGTCAGGAGTTGGAGACCAGCCTGGCCAACATGGTGCCCAGTTTCTACCAAAAAAAATCAAAAAATTAGCCGAGCACAGTGGCGCAAGCCTGTAGTCCCAGCTACTTGGGAGGCTGATGCAGGAGAATTACTTGAACCTGGGAGACAGCGGTTGCAGTGAGCTGAGATTGTGCCACTGCACTCCAAGCTGGGTGACAAAGCAAGACTGTCTCCCCACAGGCCACCCTCCATCCCCCCAAAAAGAATACTTTAATTCAGAAAGAATAAAGCATGCCAAGAGTTAAATTTGCCCTTTTCCACAGAACAGATGGTGCCTGTTTCTGGGACACAAAGCCAGACAAGAGTTTCTTAATGTGTTTTTTCTCTTTGGTTTTAATTTGAAGGTTCTAGAAAGATGGTAGTTTGAAACTTTCTCCCACACTGGTCAGGTTTAATACCTGACTTTCCATTATTCCTTTCATGCAGTGAATCTGATACTCTCCTGTAAGCTCAGCATATTCCAGGTACTTAGAGAACGGTAGAGCAAGGGGAGGAAATATTCAATCTGTTTTTCAAGATTTATAGTCTGGTCAAAGCAATGTCTCCATATAAGAAGCAATGAGGTACAGTAAAAAATGAAATACATTGGCTGTCCTGCAAGCCAGGGGAAGGAATGGAGTTCTACCCAGTGAGTGTTTTCCAAGGCCACACTTTTCACGTCCATTTTCTCTTTCAACCCTGAAAAGTCTGTAAGGAATTTCCAGGCATACAAGTGTATGATGTGAAAGGTCACATACCAGTCAGGCAGAGAATCTGGAATAATAATAACAAAGATTCTAATGATATAATGCAATAGGGTTTGGCTGTGTCCCCACCCAAATCTCACCTTGAATTGTAATAATTCCCATGTGTCAAGGGCAGGGCCAGGTGGAGATAACTGAATCATGGGGGCAGTTTCCCCCATACTGTTCTCATGGTGATGAATAAGTCTCATGAGATCTGATGGTTTTATAAATGGGAGTTCCCCTGCACAAGCTTTTGCCTACTGCCACGTAAGACGTGGCTTTGCTCCTCCTTGCCTTCCACCATGATTGTGAGGCCTCCCCAGCCATGTGGAAGTGTGAGTCCATTAAACCTCTTTCCTTTATAAGTTGCGCAGTCTTGGGTATGTCTTTATTAGCAGCATGAGAACAGACTAATACATTGCGATAATAACTAGGAGACAGACTTTATTGAGGTTAATTTACATGACATTTACTATACTATATAACCATCCTATGAGGTAGGTACAATTATTTTTAATGTTGTAGATGAGAACACTGAAGTTTAGTGAGATTAGAAAATTTCTCTTTATTCCCTCCTCCAAAATAATAAAGAATACTCAGTGAGGATTTAGACTCTGTTCCATCTGAGCATTAGATCCATGTTCTTGGGTCTCTGCTAGGATGCTCTCTTGTCTGGACACTGAAGCCCACAAGTCAGACACTACTGCGCCATCTTCAACATTTCTTCTCCGACAGCATGAACCATTATGCCAATAAGAGTTCGGGGGAAATCCTAGAAGCTGAAAAGTTATTTGGATCAAGACACAATATCTTCAGGTGCTTTCTGTTCCAAACCAAATATCTCTCAAAGGTTTAATTCTTTAGCTAGTGTTTCCCACTGGTCACCAGAAAAGAGATCCCTGGCCAAATAAAGTTTGCAACATTGCAACAGTTCAGCAACATTAAAAAGACGGTGTTATTTGTTGTTTTTAATTTTAGGAATTTTCAGTATCATTAAATAGTGATAGCACTATAAACTGTAATACTACTTAATTGTAATACTACTACTTAATTCTAATACTACTTGTTAACATTTGTTGCACATATGTGATACAGCAGGCATTTTGCAAAACATTTAATATAGGGCACCTAATTTAGTGCTCACAAAAATAATAACAGGAAGAAACTGTTATTAGCCCCCATGTTATGAATGAGAAAATGGAGGCAGAGAAGTTAAGTAGCTTGTCCAGGGGAAGAACTACTTGTGATCATTATAAATCTCCATATGGCCCGGTGTAAGCTTCAGTTCACAGTTCAAATTTCCCAAGCATATTTGAATTTTGAACCCTATTTGCTACAGTGAATCATGAGATTAGTTTCTTCAGGAGATACTTCGATGAATGCCACTGTTAATAAGTAATACTAATATCGAGAAGCACCCTGTTGCCAGCCCAGTACTGAATGGGCTGAAGAGAATATTTAATTACTCCTGGGATAAGAGTATAATCTTTTTTAGGATGAAAAAACAAAGTCTCAAAGCAGGTAAGAGATTTGCCCAAGATTAGGAGGCAAGTGAGGAACAGCGCTCCCCAGGCTGTGCCTCTGAGCCCATGTCACCTTCTCTCCTGCCACATCGCTCTACCGGCAGCCATATTGTTGTGCTTTGGCCCAACTTCCTGCTTTCTAGGAAGCGGAATCTTGATTTGAAGACATCCAGAAAGAGACTAGAGCCCTGGAGAGGAAGGATCACAGAGCATGGGAATGTTTTGTCAGCAGAAGGCAAGACTCTCTGTGGGTCTGCATGGGACACAGGAGAGAGGCTGGTAATGGAGAGGGGAGGGCACCAGGGCCAGTCTTGACCAGAGGGCAGGAAATCACCTCAGGCCAAAGGGATTGTGGGTGAGGGGAGGAGATCCAAAGTGAAAACTTTGTGCTGGGGCTTGGAGTCAGCCTGGGGTAAGTGAGGAAATTCCTTAGAGATTAACATGACTTTAACAACCTCTCTGAGGAGACCAAATGCCATTCTTAGGGAGCCTGCAGGACCGCAACTGCTATCCCGTGGGGCAAACTTCCTGCCTGCCGGCCCCAGCTGCACCAGGCTGTGTGGGAGAGGGGGTGCCTCTGAACTGGTCTCAGAGGATCCGGCTCCTTCACTGCGTTCTCCCTGAAGAAAGCTTATTGGAAAGGAAGGCACCTTTGTCCTAGAAGGGCAATATTAGGAGGACCTATAGATAACAGACACAAACACTGGGAGGCTTTATTTCCGTGTTAGCTTTCCTAGGACTCAGGGTGCAAACACCAGATAGCTAGCGCCCGTAGAGGAAAACTTCACAAAAAGAACCTTTCTATTTGTGGTTCACACCTGGAATTACTGGAGTAAAAAGCTCTGTTCACTGAAATTTCCACTATTGGCTCATTACTAATGAGTTACACATTTAAGACACAACACGTATAAATCCTTCAAGATGCCAAAGACAACTTGCCCCAGAGATAGCAAGGAAAGCAGTGTGCTGAGGAAGGAACGGGGAGCTCTGCTGACGGTGTTACCTCCCCAGCCAGGACTTGAGGAACTTCAGTTAATTTTAGCACATTTCCTAGTAGGAAACACTGTGTGTCGGGGGCACCTCTCCTGTCCAGGCTGGAATGTGGCTCTGGAGAGGAGAGGAGACCCACTCTTATTTGGTCTGGCTGGCTGGTGAAGAAAAGGAACAGAATGTGCTTCTTCTGCAGCCGCTTGGACCCTCCTGCCACGGCACTAACTGTTCAGGGTCTTTTCCAGTACTATTAATATTCTGGAAAATTCCCTGGCTTATAAAATTGGAGAGGTAAAAACTTTTTCCTTTTTCTTACAGAACTATGGAAGAGCAGGAGTGAATCACGTCATGACCACGTTTCTCAAACTGGGCATTACAAACCCTCACAGTGATTGTGGTAGAATAGAGACCACCATTATAAAACAGTGAGAGGGACTTTGGACAACTGAACTGACTTCCTTCAGCTGTATAACCAGTTCAAGAGATAGGTTTTCCTAGCTGGCTGGAGCTCCACAGCTGAGTCTAATCTATACTCTGCAGGAGAAATTAGTTCTTTAATTAGCGATGTCTGCTATGGGTGTTGGTGCCAATGGTGTGATGGCAATCATGTTATTTAGCAAACTTAATTTTAAACCATCCTGTTGAAAAGAAGCCTTTCCTAATGCTTAGGAAGACTTTGAGGTCACCCCAAATTTGTAAGGAGAAACATAAACAGAACAGGACAAAGATTAAGAGATTTTGAAATTTACTCCCATATGATGTATTAAGAGGAAAACAGAGTACTGAAAAAGCTTTTTAGGAAGTGATGCCATATAAATTTTATTCAAAAGCATTTACATGAACATATTTTAATTGCAGATGGATGTACAATGGCCATTATATGTATTATAGTTGACAGATTTTTCAAAACAGAAAAATATTTTTATTGGTAGTATTCCATCTATAATATTAGATTCACTACTGAATATGATGTAAACTTCTTCAGTGATGTAGTTACTTATCATCAGCTGGTGACAAAATGTTACATTCTAAGTTGATTATTCTGCTCTACCTTTTTTGTCTCATTAAACTTTGTTTTAATAGGTCTCAAAATTCTGTGATAGATTTTTAGTCAAGGTGTTTCCGTTAAAAAGTAATGATTTTAAGAACTAATAAAACTGCCACACGAAAACAAAAACAAAATGGTCTACAAAACATTCTTTCCTTCTGAGGTTTTATGATGCATTGTTTATTAACCAGTCTTTTACTGTTAAACTTAAATGGCTAATTGAAACAAACAGTTCTGAGATGGTTCTTCCACCATTGATTAAGACTAGGGTGCTGACGTGAGAGGATCACTTGAGCTCAGGAGTTTGAGACCATCCTGGGCAACACGGCAAGACCTCATCTCTACCAAAAAAAAAAAAAAAAAAAAAATTAGCTTGGTGTGATGGCACAGGTTTGTGGTCCCAGCTGTTTGGGAGGCTGAGATGGGAGGATCGCCTGAGCCCAGGAGGTTGAGGCTGCAGTGAGCCGTGATGGTGCCACTGCACTCCAGCGTCAGTGACAGAGCAAGACGCCATCTCAAAAAAAAAAAAAAAAAAAAAGACTAGGGTGAAAAATATTAGAGATACTGTTCATTTAGCCTTCTGAACTTCCCAGGCAGACTCAGTGACTTTGCCAGCTCCAGCAGCCACTGCTCTAATGACACTTCAGCAGCTGTCTATCTCATATCACGAACAGCAAAATGACCTGGAGGAGCATAGTCAGAGAAGCTCTCAACACACCTAGGCTTGATAGGAACCATATCAACGATAGTTTTCACCCAATTTTGAGAATTTAAGAACCATCTTCCAGCTTCTTACAAGAACATCAGTCAACCTTTTCCTTCAGCTCAGCAAATTTGCAAGCAATGTGCGCCGTGTGACAATCCAGTACAGGGGCATACACAGCCAGTGTGATTCACCCTGGAGGATGCAGGATAATCACCCGAGCAGTGAAGCCTGCTGCTTCCACAGGTGGGTGGTTTTGCTTTCATCAGTGATGTTGCCACGATGAACAGCTTTGCCAGACACATTCTTGACATTAAAGCCCACATTGTCTCCAGGAGGAGCCCACTCAAAGCTTCATGGTGCATTTTAACGGACATTACTTCAGTTGTGATGTTGACTGGAGCAGAGTGTTTACGCTACTGGTTTGAGAACCCCAGTGTCCACTTGGCCCACAGGGATAGTGGCAATATCCCAAATTTCGTAGACATCCTGGAGGGGCAGACGCAAGGGCTTGTCAATTGGATGAGTTGCTGGTAGGAAGGAGTCCAGAGCTTCAAGCAGCATGGTTCCATAGGCATTGCCATCTTTACCCTAAACTTTCTATCCCTTAAACCAAGGCCCGTGATCACATGGCTCCAGCATGTTGCCACCATCCCAACCAGAAATTGGCACAAATGCCTCAGTGTAAGGGCTGTGGCCCATTTTCTTAATGTAAGTGCTGACTTCCTTAGCAATTTCCTCATGTCTCTTCTGCTATAGGGTGGCTCAGTGAAATCCATTTTGTAAACAACAACAATTACTTGTTACACATCTGGCATGCAGCCAGAAGGGTGTGCTCAGGGGTCTGCCCATTCTTAGAGATACCAACTTCAAATTCACCAATATCAGCAGCAACAATCAAGACAGCGCATTCTACCTGGGATGTGCCTGTAATAATGTTTTTGATAAAGCCTTGTGACTGTCATATAGCACTTGCTGGTCTCAAATTTCCACAGAGAAGTATCAATTGTGACACCACGTTCACACTCAGCTTTCTGCTTATACAAGGCCCAGGCATATTTGAAGGAGCCCTTTCCCATCTCAGCAGACTTCTTATCACATTTTGCAGAGGGTCTCTTGTCAGTCCCACCACATGTTTAGATCAGTAGGGGTGGACTTGCCCAAATCTACCAGCCCAATGACCACAATATTGATGTGAGTCTTTTCCTTTTCCATTTTGGCTTTTAGGGGTGGATTTCACAACACCTGTGTTCTGGCAGCAACACCTGTGTTCCTGTAGCCAAGGAAAAGCTTAACATTGCTTTGGAAAGCAGCGTCTTTTCTGACCTGTTTTACTTGTACTTGAAATTTATCTTTTAGAAAAAAATGACTTACATCTAATATTCTGATACAGTATGATTTTTAAAATAGCTTTATTGAGATATAATTCATATATCATATGATTCACCAATTAAATGTGCAATCTAATACTTTTGGTATGAAGAAATATACATTTTTGAAAGCCAATACATCAGGTTTTTTTTTAACCTTAAAACAACATGTGCTATAAAACAAAACAACTTCCTCTTCCCACCTCCTCTTTTCTATTCCAAGAAGAAACAAAGAAACAAAATATGTTTTCTGCAGGAAGGTGTGTGTGTGAGAGACTGTGCATGCATGTGTGTCCTCATTACAGGAAAACCAGAAACTGTCCATTTCTATCAACTATTCAGAAACAAAAAAGGATAAGCTTCACAAGAAGGAGCTTGGAGAAATAAGGAGCAATATTATTCTAGAAACCATCTTTTCGGTTTGTTTTTCAAGATCTGGAGAGGTCCTGCATTTGCTGCCTGACATCCCACTCCACATGGTCTTCCAGAAGGAGCCACAAAAGGTAGGAAGTTGGAAGCCAGCCTTGAAAAGGGAAAGGAAAGGACCCAGCAAGGAAGGAAAACTAGTGGCCAGTGATCAGCTGTGTTTACCCACACTGAGCTTATAAATACAACCTAGGCAATACCTCGTGATTTGGGTGAATTGCCAGGTGCACTTGGATAAAGAGAAAACTCAGGAACACAGGAATAAGAAAGGCCAATGTTTGCTCTTAATATCTGGCTGTTAAAGCAATTTACGCAAATCACACTGGGCTGAGTAAGAACAGACCAACAAGCTGAGCAACAGCATAGGAGGGAAATTGTCTCAAGACATGGAAGGAGTTTTCACATCCTGTTAAACTTGAGGCTAGTGTTATTTTTTGCAGTAAAGCTATGGAAAATACTGGAAGGTTTGGGCAGGGAGTCTGAAAACAAAAATCATGCTGCTTGTAATTTGTATGTCTGCCTCTTTGCCAGCTGATGTAGACGAGAAACCGCCCAGCTGTAGATCATTTCCTCTTGCTTGAATACCCATTTGCAGTGATTGATTTTAAAGGTCACAGGAGTGCTCGCCAGCACATTTTTATATGAGGAATCCAGCCTTCTGTTTTGACATTAGTCAGATGCATATGTGGCACCTGAGGAACAAGGAGGAGACAAAGGATCAGGTTCCCTTTTGGCTCCATCACTGTCAAGATGGAAACTCTTGCATGTCTGAGTGCCTTATTTTGGCCTAGACACCCCCAAGCTGATGGGGGAAAAAAAAAACACCTCTGTAATATTTTTATACCGTAGTCTCAAAATTTTACCCTTTGAATTTTTTTCACTCTTCTAAAACTTTTCCTTTTTCTTCCTTCCCTTTCCTGTATCCTTCCCTAAATATTTTCTAGAGCCTTACTATGCATGTCACATCCTATGCAGCTACTGGGTATGTATGTAGGAATACCAAATAGTTTTGCATCAGGATGTTTACAAATCTAGTGAAGTTTTGAAAACAAATAATAGCAACACGATCCACCAAGAGACTCACGTACAAGGTACCATGTGTCCAGATTAACAACCTACAAAACATTAAAATCCCCACTAATTACTAATTTAATGAATTATTTCTGCTATCTATCTATAGCTATCTATTGCTATATCTATCTGATTAATAAGTTATGGAAGCTTTTTCTTTTTAGCTTTTCTTTCTTTATAAAAAGTTCACTTATTCTTAGAAGGCTTCCTTGACAGATTTCAACCAACATTTATTAAATGCTTATTAGGGGCCAGCCAGGCAGAGTACTAGGATTTGAGGGTTACAAAAATGCATAGAAAAGCTCCTAACTAAAAATAGCTTATAGTCTTAACAGGTGAGACAGATTCTTAAAGCAATACTATAATGCAGGTAAGTAAGTTCTGGAAGTTATGTGTGAAGTACTTACTATGAGAGCACTGAGCCAAAAGAGATGGCTTTTCTCTGATGGACTTCCTGAGAGATGAGCGGATCAGATGAAGTCACAAAGAGGGGAAGACATTTGAGCTAATGCTTGAGAATCATTAAGAGTTCACCAGACCAACTGGTGGCACTGTGTTTATTTCAGACTTTTACCAAAGTTTAGGTGCAACCCAGTGGGTTTTTACAGCTACAGAATGCAAACATTTCAAAATTGATTATTGCCCATCCTTGTTCTTGGGTCTCTTCATTGCCCTGGTAAGTCCGGTCACTTTAATCAGTCCCTGCGCCTTTATCGGGGCCTTTCCTAGCTTACCCATCTCCTCCATTTATCTAACCCATGACATAATGGTGTCTTGCAAGTTACCTTTCCACCATCCACTCACTTCTGAGCCTACGTTTCATCTCCAAAACACCTGTTAATTTGTTCTTTCTCAAAAAAGAATCACCTGCTCTGGGTCTTATCCTATAGCAGAGGCTTTGTAATTTCAGCCTTTCCTTTTCTCCAACAGCTTCTATGACTGGAAGGGAATGGAATAAAGATTTTTTATTCCACTACTAATTATTCAAATACCTATTCCATCCCTAGGCAGTAGAAGTCACCATGGTCAGCTTTCATTTGTAATAATTTTCATCCCTGTGAATAACACTTGACTCCTGACCTCAAAGAGGTCAGGTATTTCTAGGTACTTTATACTAGCATTACTTGTTCTTACTTATTTATAACTCGTCACATCCCTACAATAAAACATAAATGCGGTGACTGCATACTGTTAATTAGCCAGATTATCTCATGCCAATTTCTCTTACTATTAGATACCAGTTAGTTATAAATGCTGCTGAGTACCCTAATTTTTTAATGAAAAAGCTTTTAAAATAATAATTGAGTGTTTTGAGCTACCACTTTCTTTTTTCTTTCTTTCTTCTTTCTTTCTTTTTTTTTTTTTTTTGAAACAGTCTCACTCCGTCACCCAGGCTGGAGTGCAGTGGTGCAATCTCAGCTCACTGCAAGCTCTGCCTCCCAAGTTCAAGCAATTCTCATGCCTCAGCCTCCAGAGCACCTGGGATTACAGGTGCATACCACCATGCTTGACTAATTTTTATATTTTTGGTAGAGACAGGGTTTCACCTTGTTGGCCAGGCTGGTCTCGAATTCCTGACCTCAAGTGATCTGCCCACCTCGGCTTCCCAAAGTGCCGGGATTACAGGTGTGAGCCACCACGCCCAGCCTGAGCTACTATTTTTTAGGCAATCAAGCCCAGTCTCTACTGCAAGAGACTGAAAATGTGGAACTAATTACAAAACAAAGTAAGTTAATTAAGTAGGGACATAAACATTTAAATGGGATTGGGGTCTATGTTTGATGGTTTGCAACTGGTCAAGTTATATAGTTATAGCAACAAATTCTGCTGTTGCCTTTGTAGTTTAGAATGACTGGACTAAAAATACCCAATTGTTTTTAAGTTCTAAGAAGCAGGCCAAATCCCACTTTAGGGACTCTGTGTTTTCTGACGTTTTCTAAATTTTCTCTTTGAAGGTAGAGAAAATATTGCTTTCTGAGAAAAGGTGTGTTCTTGGAACAACTGCATAAAGCTAAAAATAGTGGGAATTGAACATAAGAATGCTCACAGAGAAGTGAGCCAAGCTGTAGATTCTGGTTGTTATATTTGACTAAGAAAGTCTCCAAAAAAGGAAGAAAACAAAATCCTAGTAGGTTATATTAAAAATCCAATTGATGTTATTTGAAAAGCAGCTGTCTTTTATGGGGTAAGATTTACTCCCTTTAAAACAATCCATTTTGTTTCATTTATTTTTCTGAGAACTCAGTATGATTCAATTGGCTTAAGATATTACACATTATTGGCTGGATAACTAAATTTAGTTTTGTAGTCATAAAATAGAAATCATAACATTCTACTACAAAGTATAGATTAGCTTCCTTCATGGTGTTTAAAAATGTCTGGTTTCTTTTTAGTTTATAAATGTAAAGCATTGAGGTTTCAAAGAGGAAGTGAAAATTGCCAACTGAAAATGGCTAGTGATCCATCTAAACCCAATGCAATGGCCTTTGGAACATACTATTTGGATATTAAAGGGAGAATAACATTTTTATATATCTGTTGGGAAACAACATCTCTACAACCATATGTTTTAATGATGAGCCTGGAGAGATATTATTTTTAAAAAATTCTTCATTTCAGCCCCCATATCCTTTAATTTTAATTTTTATAGTAAATGACACTATAACAACACTCTGGCTTTTTTTTTTTTTTTTTTTTTTTGAGACAGTCTTGCTCTGTCGCCCAGGCTGGAGTGCAGTGGCGCAATCTCAGCTCACTGTAACCTTCGCCTCCCAGGTCCAAGTGATTCTCCTGCCTCAGCTTCCTTAGTAGCTGGGATTACAGGTGCACATTACCACACCTGGCTAATTTTTTTTATTTTTAGTAGAGTTGGGGTTTCACCATGTTGGCCAGGCTGGTTTCAAACTCCTGACCTCAAGTGATCTACCCTCCTCGGCCTCCCAAAGTGCAGGGATTACAGGTATGAGCCACTGTGCCCTGCCCAACACTCTAGCTTTGAGTGTCTAAATTAGTCTTCAGGCTAATTCACTGGAGGTCATTCATCTTTGTACAGTAGTAATAGAACTGGCAGTTCTCCTAGCTTTCTTTGTTGATAGCTTCTGAGCTCAGAAATAAATTTTCTTTGCTATGGTAAGAAATAGATTGTGAGAGTCCATAGAAATGAGGCATGATATTTGGCTCAGAAATTCAAAATATGTTGCACGTTCTTTTGTGGATTGACCTTTCATTTATATAATGGACTGAGGGACTTTTCAGTAATTCCACAAAATTATTATTCATGCTCTTAATCCTGCCCCCATTCTAACACCTGACCATGATTTTGGGGTCACCTTATTTTTTGAGAACATACAATGCTTAAATTTTGGGTGAGGCTTCAAAGTTAGTACTAAATATATCATCAGACAATACTGCCACACTGGTAAAAAGCCATGTGAGAAATGCATCAGCTATAAGAGATTGATAATGTACTTTCAAACCTGGGCTTCAGACAGCTAGTGAAGAAGTCATTTTTAAAGTATTCAAAAGATAGCTCAGGGGGTTATGGAAGTTCAAAGTGTAGCTTCACATACATAATAAATACTTTTGGCCAATCTCTAAATGATGTGGATATAAATATTGTCAAAGGCTGATTTGTTCCCTGAGCAATCTCAGTTTCAATGATGGAAATATTTTATATATTGCGAATGCTCTTGCTCCTGGAACATATATTATTTCTCACATATTAAGATGCACCCTCTCTTATCTCACCCCATATTCAAGAATCAATTCAAAATACATTAAAGATGTAAACATAAGAACTGAAACTACGAAAGTATTAAAAAAACCTATGGAGATACTTCTACAATATTGGTCTGAGCAATGATTTATTAGATATAACCCCAAAGCACTGGCAACCAAAGCAAAAACAGGCAAATGAGATTGCATCAAACTAAAAAGCTTCTGCACAGCAAGAGAAACAGTGGAGTGAAGAGACAACCCACAGACTGGGAAGAATATTTGCAAATCATATATCTGATAAGGGGCTAATATCCAAAATATATAAGGACCTCAAACTACTCAATAAGAAGAAAACACATAATCCAATTAAACAATGGGCAAAGGACCGGAATAGACATTTATCCAAAGAAGACATACAAATGACAAACAGGTACATAAAAAGTGTTCAGCACTTCTAATCATTAGGGAAATGCAAGTTAAAACCACATTGAGATATAATCTCACATATGTTAGAATGGCTATCATAAAAAAAAGAAAGACAACAAGCATTGGGAGGATCTAGAGAAAAAGAAAGCCTTGTACACTGTTGGTAGTAAATTAGTACAGCCATTTTGAAAAATAGTATGGGGATTCTTCAAAAAACTAAAAATAAACTACCATATGATCCAGTAATCCTGGTTCTGCATATGTATGCAAAGGAATGGGAGTCAGTATGTTGAAGGGATGTCTGTACTGCCATGGTCATGGCAACATTATTCACAATATCCAAGATATGGAAACGACCTCAGTGTCCATCAATGGATGAGTGGGAAAAGAAATACTATTCAGCCTTAAAAAGAAGGAAATTCTGTCATTTATGACAACATGGATAAATCTAGAGAACATTATGCTACATGAAATAAGCCAGGCACAGAAAAACTAATACTGCATGATAACAGTTATATGTGGAATCTTAAGAAGTCTAGCTCCTAGAAGTAGAAAGTGATGGTTACCAGAGGCTGGAGGTAGGGTGGATGAACTCAGATAAGGGAAGTGTTAGTCAAAGGGTACAAAGTTTCAGTTAGACAGAAGGAATAAGTTCTAGTGATCTATTGTACAGTATGGTGACTATAGTTAATAATGATGTATTGTACCATTCAAAAGTGCTAAAAGAGTAGATGTTAAATGTTCTCACTACAAAGAAATAAGTATATGAGGTAATGAATTTTTTATTAGTCTGATTTAATCATTCCACAATGTATATATGTATTATAACACCACATTGTACTCCATAAATCTATACAATTATTATTTGTCAATTAAAAATAAACATTAAAAAATACACCCACTCTTGCGGTCCTAAATCAGTTGCAATGAGCATTAGCTAAGGAGATGAAACATATCAGATTCTCATTATATTCCTGTGAAAGGCAGATAATATACAGCATAAACCCATTTTAACCAGAAAGTTAATATAACCATTACTTCATTGAATGCACATTAACTGAGGGCTTAACAGGTGTCAGAGAAATTCCAGATGTTGGACATATAGAGATAGAACCCTTGTTTTAAGAAGGGCTAAACAAAATCTGTGCAGAGTCTAGTGCAGAGATTATATAAACTGGTAACCCAGGGTTAGAAGTAGGTGGCAGAGGCCGGGTGCGGTGGCTCACACCTGTAATCCCAGCACTTTGGGAGGCCGAGGCAGGTGGAATACGAAGTCAGGAGATCGAGACCATCCTGGCTAACACGGTGAAACCCCGTCTCTACTAAAAATACAAAAAAAATTAGCCAGGCGTGGTGGCGGGCACCTGTAGTCCCAGCTACTCGGGAGGCTGAGGCAGGAGAATGGTGTGAATCCAGGAGGCGGAGAGTGCAGTGAGCTGAGATTGTGCCACTGCACTCCAGCCTGGGAGACAGAGCAAGACTTCATCTCAAAAAATTAAAAAGTAGGTGGCAGAAATGTTTGTTTTGATCTGCAGAGTTTAAATATATATATGTCAAAATACGGATACTTTTCTCTCCAATTCTGGATATTTAGAATTTTCTTGAAAATCTGACATTGGGTTATTGCCTAGGCAGACATGCATTTTTTAGTCACTCCCACTTCATGGTAAATGCATCAACCCACTTTGTTCACTTGTATGTAATAGTAATGCAAAGGAGAGAATGAGAGGGTCTGTAGGACTTGATCATTTTCGGGATGTGCAAGATGGTGGGGAATATGGTAAGCAGAATTTTAAGATGGCCCATATGACCTTGGCACCCTGGTGCTATTCCTGTGATTATGTTACCTTGTGTGGCAAAGGGGAGGTTATCCAGATGCTCCTAATCTAATCATACAAGCCCTTTGAAAGCAGAGTTGTCTCTGGTTGGGAGCAGAAGGGAGATTTGATGAGAGATTTGAAGCATGAGAACTATTCCACCTCTGTGAGAAGCACTTCACATTGCTGGTTGAAGACAGAAAGGGTAAGCTGAGGATTACTTCCAGAAGCTCGAAAAGACTCCCAGCTACCAGTCAGCAAGAAAAAAGGCAATCTTAATCCTGCAACGGCAAGAAACTGAATTCAGCCAACAGCCTGAATAAGGTTTGATGGTGATTCTTCCCCGAGAGCCTCCAAATAAGAGCCCAGCCCAGCTAGTAACTTAATTTCAGCCTTGAGAAACTCTAAGCAGAGAACCCAGTTGAGCTCACCTGGGCTTTTGAGCTGGAGAACTGAAGTAATAGATGGGTGTTGCTCTAGGCTACTAAGGTTATACTAATTTATTACAAAAGTAATAAAAAAAATCCAAGCAAGGAAATAGCTAAGGTCAACTTGGGTTGCTAGAAATGTGCAAGTATCTATAAGTAAAATAGTTAATATAAGAAACGGAATCAGAATGAAAAATATGATTGAATTTAGTTTCTGATTCAGCTCCTTGGATGGGCCATCAAGTTTCATTCATTCATTTTTTTATTCACTCAGAAAGCATTTGTAGTGCACACACTGCATGCTAGGCCTTGGGTTTGTAAAGATACTGATGAAATTGACCTAGATTCAATGTCTGGTCAGTAATAAGCAGTCAATATATGTTGAACTGAGTGGAACTGTATTAAAAGCCTTTGAGAATCTTCAGTCTGGTGCCTTAAAATTCTTAAGCTATGTAGTAAATAAATGCCTGTATCTTCATAGCCCTAGCCGCTTCATGGACATGCTATGTTTTGATCACTTTATTATCATTGTTGTATATTTTTTGTATATAAATTTGTATACTTTCTACATACATTTATTTACCTTGTTTACTACTGAACATATAAATAACATAGTTTAATTCCCCTTTCCTCAATGTAGGTATGATTTTGTGTGTGTCTTTGAAAATCACAAATACCATTCTTACAGTTGACCACTAAATTAATGGACTAGATAGACAAGGGTCCCTTGTCTGCAGCTTGTTCCTCTGCCTGAAATCCATAGCAGATATTAGGCCATGGGTCACTGTCTCTTATAGTGTTTCTTGTCTGTGCTCTCCAGTCACCAAACAGAATATGAATACCTTGAAGAGGCTCTTTCTCACTCACAGCTGTTTACTCACCAATGCCTAGTGAATAGTAGGGTGTCAATAATTGTATGTGTACAGATTAACTTGCTGATCAAATATGGCAAATAATTTTACCATAAACACATAGAAAAGATGTTAAAAACTAGAAATAGACACAAGTACTAAGACAATACTTTAATCTCTTTGTTTTGGTGCAGTAGACTTAGAATATTTACAGCAGGTTCATTAATCTGTCCATCCACTAATCCATCCATCCATCCATCCATCCATCCATCCATCCATCCATGCAAACATTCAGCATGTCTTAAGCGCCGGCCATATGTGGACACTCTTCTCTTCCTTTTATTTACTGATTGTGTGACCTTAGACAAGTCACAACCTGCTTGAATACTTTTTCTTTCCTATAAAGTAATGGCAATGATTCCTATCTATTCTTTGCCCTTGAAGTCTAAATGAAATATTCATTTGTGTGTGTGGAAGAAAATGCTTTGAAAAAAAGTTCTTTGAAAACTGTGAGTTTATCTTCAAAAGTAAGATATTAGCATTATGACTAACATAATTATCACTAGGAATGACCACATTCATATAAATGAGGGCCAGGAAAATAAGAAAATTTATTCACTTACATACAAATAGATCTTCCTATGGTTCTCATATGTCCTCAGGAAAATGGAGGCTAAATATACATGTCTTTGTATTTTTTGCATGGGGTTTGAGAGAACAAATCATGTGCTGTGTGATGGATAGCAACACATCATGCATTCATTCATTCATTTTACAAACATTAATTGTTCCAAACTATATGCAAAGCTCTTTGCTAGGCACCTTATGTGAAATAAAGTGTTTCGAGAAGGTAACTTAAAGATAAGTCTGTGTTGTTCCAAGTTAAAAAAAATCAATTAATCAAATTATTTCAAATATTTTAATATCCCTAATCATTTTAACAAAATCTGAATTATTGTCTTGTTCCCACTTTTAATCCTGGGTGTTGGCATCATGTAATGCTGACTGTAGGTAATATTTTTAGAACACTCCATCTGCGTCAGTAAATGTGAGTACTTTACTTGCATTATATAATTTAATATTTGCAACAAACCTAAAGACATATCTTTCAATTTTACATATTGGAAAACTTATATGATGTGACCCTGAGGCCAGTCTCTTGGCCACTATTTTGTACTACCTCAGCTTTTGTTGTCTGAATGCTTAGACACATTATGTTACATAAAGATTAGTAGCTCAATGATATAATGTGTTAGTGATGATTGTTCTCTGGATGGGGCTCAGGTCCTAACTTGATCATAGAGATTCAAAAAAGCTAGAATCCTGTAGGCATAGGCAGCTTTCCATGTTGTCTCTCTCATGTAACATATTTTCTCAGAATTAAAAAGTTGATCTGTTATACATGGAAAATATAGTTATGCTTCCAAAAAGCTGAGAAATGTTTCAAAGCATGTCAAGCCAAAGCCTGCAGCAAACCCCTTCTTTGACATCACACAATGACAGCTGTCCCAACATGTCTGTCTCTCTTGTGCTCAATAACAGTGATGTGGATCATGTAACACCACATGCTTGGGAGGCATGCCAGATTCCAAAGGCTCCTGCATCTTTCCCAACATTTACCCCTCAAGTACAGATACAAGAGTCATATAAGAAATGGTCAGTGTGGATGAGGTGGGTGGATCACTTGAGGTCAGGAGTTGTAGACTAGCCTGGCCAACATGCTGAAGCCCCATCTCTACTAAAAATACAAAAATTAGCTGGGCATGGTAGCGTACGCCTGTAATCCCAGCTACTCAGGAGGGTGAGGCAGGAGAATCACTTGAACCCAGGAGGCAGAAGTTGCAGTGAGCTGAGATCACGCCACTGCACTGCAGCCTGGGCAACAGAGCAAGACTCCATCTCAAAAAAAAAAAGAGAGAGAGAGACAAAAAGAAATGGTCAGTGTGTCGTAATTCAAATGAGAGAGAATTTTTACTTATAAGAGGGAAATTCTCCTTAGCTGAATATTATAAAAATCAGATGTGATGTTCTACTTTACATTAAGTAGACTTTTCATTGACATCCATGACTGAGAGAGTAGAACAGATAAGAGTCACAGGGAAGATAGACTTTGCTGGAAATGAGATGTACTGAGAGGAGTGTTATCCATCAAGAGCTTCATTCTGAGACTGCTCCAGTTGTTTCCAGTACAGACTGAAGGACTGAGCCTGCAGTTGTTACAAGCACAAGAATAAAATAGGTTTGGAAAACTCATTCATAACCAATGTGTAGTCTAATGATCTGCTGAAATATGCCTGTGTGGCTGGCAAGAAAGCCAAAAGTAGCCCTTGTTGTTTCATTCATTGAGTCATCTAGAAGTGCTGGACAAAGTGATTTGGTATATTTACCTTTATGATTAGAACTGTTGTGTCTCCAAGATCTTCTCCTTCTATACAGAAATCTGTGTATTACAACCTAGAACAATGCAGCAAGGTAAGTCTAGATTTAGAAGGGGACCATTACTGTCACTGTCCTATTTCCTGTCATTGGTATGATTTCAAGATGCCAAGAATCTCTTTCCCTGTTGGAGGAAAGTCCAATAAACTGGAGATCAGAGGACCTTGACTCATCCCACACCGCTACCAATAAGCCATGTGTAACCTGTTATGTTTCTTCATCTCCTCCACTAATGAATGAGAGTTTGGAAATTTTCTTCCAAATCTAGAAATCTCTGTTATTTTCTCTGAAGCTTACATTGCTTTTTATCCATGGACACTTTCATGCCTTTAGCTATTTGTTCAAATCCCTTTTATCTTGAACCTGATTCAAATGCTGTAATAAGTCTTCAAACACCCATGCTCTTGTACAAAGACTTTAGTGTTCAACTAGGACACACCATATATTTTTCAAGTTACTGAATCTTTGGAAACAAAGCAGGGTCTGGGAGATATCAAATGTGTATAGGATTTTTATTGGAAGGGAGAGGAATAATAGCAGACCTGTGATTGTTACAGACTATTTGAAGAGGTCTTTGTGTCCAAAGCAGAAGTGCAGCTAATTTCCTTGTGCTTCCTATTATTGTTGTTGTCTGTATTTTAAGCTATCATTGTTTTGTTGATTCGATGGTAATTCTGTTTTAAGTTTTTTGAAGTAAAAATGAAGTTTATGTTATAGAAGTTCATTGTTAATCGGTAGGACAAAACTAAGAACATAAATACCAATGATGATAAGTCATCCTTAACAAGAACCCATACTACTGAAGTACAAAATAGTATATATTCAACCATTTAATGGGATGAGGAAAATTTTAGTTATTTACCATTTTTAAAAAAGCTTAATTAGAAAAAGAAGAGCTAAATGAAGTATATTAGTCCATTTTCACACTGCTATAAAGAACTGCCTGAGACTGGGTAATTTATAAAGGAAAGAGGTTTAACTGACTCACAGTTCAGCATGGCTGGGGAGGCCTCAGGAAACTTACAATCACAGTGGAAGGCAAAGGAGAAGCAAGGCACCTTCTTCACAAGGTGGCACGAATGAGAATGAACTCAGCAGGAACTACCAAACACTTATAAAGCCATCAGATTTTGTAATAATTCACTCACTGTCATGAGAACAGCATGGGGGTCACTGTTCCCATGACTCGATTACCTCCACCAGGTCTTTCCCTTGACATGTAGGGATTATGGGGATTATAGGGATTACAATTCAAAATGAGATTATGGGTGGGGATATAGCCAAACCATATTATGAAGACTTTTGGAAGTACTTCTGAGTAAAAGAAACAAACAAAAATCCCAAGTTTTTAGATGTGCCACAAGGTGGTGTGAAGAGTCCAGTTTAGCTTGGTTGTTTCATAGCAAGGAGGGAATAATGGAGATTAAAAGGGTAAAGTGCAGCCTCAGAGGAGGTAAAGCAGAGAAGTGGTGCAGTGGAGGTGGGAGCTGGGAGTAGGAGGTGTTTGTAAGTTAAGAAATTGGGATGGACTTGTAGTATTTTCTTCAGAGGCTGAGTTCCTCCCTTTCTTCAAAACAACAATGCTCCTCCTGGCATCTCTTCCTCTTTAACTGATAGGAATCCCTTTTTTGTTTTTCTAAAGTGTCTTGAAAGATGACTTTTATTTTTAGAAGTAACCACACAATACATACACCCTACAGCGTGCAACTTTTCTTCTTCAGCCATAAAACATTTTTGAGTTAAGAATTTATGACTATTTTTACAGAATGTGAACTGTTCGAGGACTAAAATCTATAAGCAATGATTCATACAGACTGCCTATCACTGATAAGTATTATGCCTTTAATTCACATTTCTCTCTCCTTAACTTGAGAGAATTGAAAGAGTATGAAAAAGTGTAGTTGTATCGAAAGGATATCCCACAGGCTTTAGCTTGATGTAGTTGGAAGAGCATCCTTATTGAGTGTTTCAACATTTTCCATCTGGGCTGTCAACATGTGTTGCCCGAGCAGGGCAAAATTGGAGAAAACAAACCTGGAAAATCCCCTTCAGGGTATTGATTTTCCTTTTCCCAGAGAAAGGTTTGGGCATGAAAGGAAAGCCCTGCTGTTCTTACTGAAAGTCACATTCTTTGGAGTGGTTGGTTTTTCTACTGGTTTGCAGATCTGAGAGTAAGCCAGTCCAAAAAAGCACTTAGAAAACTTTATTTTCATGGTAAACATTATGCATGCCCAGGGCAAGTTCTCCTCTGTAAGATTATCATTACAGGGGCATTCCTCAAGAAGCAATTTATATATCACTTTTGAGTGAAAGAGCTGCCTAACATATAAATATTCATTTATTCTCAGTTCCATACTAGTTTCTGATTGGTCTTAAATGCCAGTGCTTTAGGAGCGGGTAATGGATACTATAGTTCTTGCCCTCTCCTGAGTTTTTCTCCCACTGGGAAAATGAGCCAGTATCCTCATGACTGCTTATGTGGTAGGTACAGCAACATAAGCACCAAAAGAAAAGTAGATCAAAGTTCCCCTGGTATTTTAAAGAGAGGGTTCATTACGTTTAGGAAAAGGTCTTTGCAGGAAGCAGAATTATAAATGGGACATGAATATTGAGCACCTGTAGTGACTCAATTTAACACTGAGATTCACAATCCTGTTTGCAATAAGCAATGTTAACAAAAACCAGCATTAGCTGAGTCTTTAGTGTGTGCTAGGCATCACTGTATGGACTCTACATATTTAATCTTCACAGAAGCCCCATGAGTTAGGTGCTACTATTATCTTTATTTTACAGATAAGACAACCATGGAATACAAGGGTTAAATGACTTGCCTAAAAGGCACACAGCTGCTAAGTGGCTGAGTCAGGATTTGCAAACAGCCAGGCCTGGTCTCTTATCCACTGCGTGATACAAGCTCTCATTTGAATGCTGTAGATAAACATAATTGTACAGGTATAAAATAAACAAACTCATTGCATCATCACCTAATCTACTAAGGAACTCATCTGTTTGGCAATCTTATGTATTTGAAATACAGTTATAAACCAGGTGGGGGAAAAACAGCTTGTGAGCGGATAAAATACACACCAAATCAAAGCACCAAAGAACAGTTACAGTATTCTTGGGAGGGTATAGCTGACCCTTACCTCAACTGTATTTGCCATTAATTAGCACATACACTGCATGTACCTGTTATTATTGTATTACACAATTTCTCTGTTGTTACTGTAGACAAAAGTGGTTTCCAAATCCAAGGAAATTCAGATCTGCTTTCATTGACATCTATATTCACAGCAGGGAATGAGTTTACATCGGGTCACTTAATGCAAGAGCCCAAATTCTTATCAATTTTAATGAACCCTAGAAAAAACATAGCCTTGCACCAGAGTTCATTAAGAAATGTTCATGCTGGTGACAATAAATCATGAAAAAAATATCAAACCACTTTTGACTATTGGTTCAAGAAGAAGAGAGCATAAAATGCTGTATGGAAAGATCTCTGTTCAAATTAGCTAATCATTTTCAAACCGATAAGTAGTACTTTGGGGAGAAAATACCCTCTTAGAACCAAAACTCATCTATCCATAGCAATATTCTTTGAAGGGTCCAAAAAGTTGAAGTTGAATATATTTTTCTACTTTTGTAAGATAGTGTGACTCCTGAAACAAAAATGCTGAGTGCCATGGCCTCGCATGGGTAGAGTTGATGCCTGTTGGGCACACAGTACCATCACACAGAGTGGGGCTGTGAGCAGGAAGGGGTCCTTCAGGGTGGGTGCAGCTTTCAAGACCCAGTCTGGAAGCAGGACCAATGGAAATTGGTTTTTCTGTCTACAGAACTTTCACGTAGCCTATTTTACCATAATAGATGTAAAAAAATTGAATATGATTCACATATTAGCAAATAAAGGTGCATAAATTATTTTTCAGTTAAGGGCTAGGGGTCCAGAAGTATCTCACCAACACTGATAAAGTTTTAACTAAAATGCTGACTCTTTAAATAATGGACCAGAAGTCTTTGCCTGAGACACAAAAATATATAGGCACCTTTCCCTTCTTTACTTTAAAAACAGCCCTCCTAACAGCCCTCCTTTTTTACTTTAAAAACAGCCCTCTGTTCAATAGAACTGTTGATTTTAGTAGTTTATCTGCTGTTGCATAGGAATCAAAACATGGAAGACATCCCCTGAGTATCCTGCCTTATCTCACATACTTATTCTGTACTCTCAGTTTTGTAAAATTAGCACTTCTTTACTGATAACATCAATTGCATCAAAACATCAGCTAAAATCAGTTTTATCCTGCTTTTTTTCATAATAACTTTATCCAGCTTTAAAAACAACAGTTAAATGATATCATCCCAGGGAGCCTCCATGGTAAAACTAGAATGAGCAAGAACCTCTTATTACTATATTCATTTGTATATGATGAGACCACCTTGCTATTAAGCTGAATATTATGCCTAGAATACATAGTAAGCCTTTTTGCTCTGGAGAAGAGATCCATGTCAACAAACACTAAGAACCTAGTATGTATCCATCCCTATACCATGCACAGAGAATATACTATTGAGGAAAAGAGAAAAGATGGATTTCAAGCAACTCAGATTCTAACAAGGAGGCAGACACAAAACTGTCTAACAAACAACATGGAAAGTGCTATAGAAGCACACTAGTGCCAGGAAGGAAGGGGTGCAGGTGCGCAGAGGGAAGTGTGTTACCCTCTGGGCAGGGCGTGGAGAGGGAGAGAGGGGAAAGGATGGAGCAATGGTTGGGGAAGATGGTATAGCTGTTAAGATTCCTAGCTCTGGAATCATTCAACAGACCTGCACTGCAAGTGAAGCTCTACTATTTATTAGTTAGTGGGCCTTGGGCAAATTATTTATCTCTTTGTGCCTTTTCTGTGAAATGGGAATAATAGCAGGACTTTCCTACTTGGGTTGTTTTGAGTATTACTTGAGATCATGTATGGAAAATAGTAGTCCAGTGCCAGCAGACAGTTGCCCTTGATAAATGCTAGCCAAAAATGAAGAAGAAAGAGGGCTAATCTGGTAGGGGAGAGACACCTGAGGTTGGTTAAAGGATGGCTAGCCAGAAAGGGGACACAAGGTTGAAAAGTACGTGGAGGTATTATTTGGAAAAAGCAAAGTGTACATAGGAACTTGGGTATAGAGTGTATCATGGATGTGAGGAGTAATAGAGTGGGGATGAATTAATACTACAGGTGAAAAACAAAGTTTGGTACATTGCCACCCCCCTCACAATTAGGAGAGAGAAAATATTGTGAAAAAGAGAATAACTTATGTGCTAGAATATGTATAATACCTAAATACCTAGCACTGTCTGGATATAAAATTTGTACTTACATGAAATAAGAATTGGGTTTACTCCAGTGTAGCAACTATAAACCTCAGGCTGCCATGAGGGCTGCTCATGAGACCTATCACCAGCATCTGACATGGTGGATCATCTCTTTCACACCTACTTCACGTGGGTTCCAGGATACCACACTCTCTTGGTATTCTTCTTACTCCACTGTTTGTTAGTTGGGTCTGAGTCTCTTTATTAAACAAGCTGGTGACAAAACGTTACTGATAGCTGACTCTATAAGAATCTACCAAAATAATCACTATGGATTTTGAACACGTTCTCCTGGTCCCTTCAGAACTTCCCTGCTGAACTGCCTACATATAGCTTTCTTCCCTCTCATTGGTTACTCTGCCGTCACTGGTACCATCCATGAATTGTCTTGCCTGTTGTCCTCTGTACTCTAGAACAGCATCTCTCTTCTTTCAATGTTACCTGTGGTCTTCTGTCATGCCAAACCAAGCTGTATTAGATGGAATTACAAAAAGCAAAATGATTAGAGGATGAAGATGTACCATGGAATGCAGATGCAGAACCATTAATTTCCTATGGGGTAGGCTTTTCACACGGGATCAATGTGATTGAGAAACTAGCGGTGGACTGTAGCTGGACAATCTCAAAGATTAGCCACAATTTTGGCTGGTTTATATCTTCCATAGTGAAGTCACTTACTGGGATATTAGCAGATTTATGATGATAAATAAATGACTACTATTAGACATCTATTATATACCAGGCAGCAAATTTCTTTTTTATTTGCTTGCTTTGCATAACTTAGCACTCCCAGTGATCTCTGGATTTGGAGGTTAAGATGCCTAGTTTCATAGAAAAACATTTCTTGGCACCCGGAAAGCTTCTAGTTAATTGCTTTCAGACAGAGATCTTTGAAGTCATTTAAGGGGTTGGACTAGTTTCCTATTGTTGCTGTAACAAATTACCATGAACTTTCGTGGCTTAAAACAAGACAAGTTTACTATCTTAAAGTTCTGGAGCTCAAAAGCCTGAAATAGGTCTTCTGGGCTAAAACTAAGGTGTTGGCAGAGCTTGGTTCCTTCTGGAAGCTCTAGAGTCTGGAAGCTCTAGAAGACAATCTATTTCCTTGCCTTTTCCACGTTCCAGAAGCCTCCTGCATTCCTTGGCTCATGCCTCCTTGCTCCACTTTGAAGTACATTACTCCACCCTCTGTCTCTGCCATTCTCCTCTCTCTGCCTTTGGTTCTCATGTCTCCTTCTTATGTTAATTCTTGTGACTACAATGGGCCCACCAGGATAATCTCCTGCTCAAGATCCTTAACTTAATCATATTTGTAAAGTTCTTTTTGCCATATAAAGTAACATATTCACAAGTTCTGGGGATTAGGACATGGAAATCTTTGGGGGGAGGCATTGTTTTGTGTATGACAGTGTCTTATAATGAAACATTAAAATATAGTGTTCAGTAGACCAGTACTACCTGATAGAAACCATGAGAAAGCAGAAGCTTCCCATAGTTAAACTTTCATTGAGCAGCAACTCTGTGCCAAGCTTTATATTACTTGTTGAGAATGTAAAACAATAATTGCAATAACAAACAATAACACAGCTACCAATGTGGGAAGTACTTGTAGGTGCCAAGATATGTTGAGATAAATTACCCCTACATCTCACAAGAATACTAAAAGGTTTCTGACCTCGTTTTGAATTAATTACTTCTATAAAGACCCTCTCTCCAAATAATGTCACAATACTGAGGATTAGGAATCTAACATAAGAATTCTGGGGGACACAATTCAACCCATAACAGACGTTAATACCAACATCCCCACTTCACAGCTAAACCACTGTGAGCACATTTGGCTCTCTTCTCTTAAACCCTCATCTCTTTTGATGACATACTTAGCTAATTAAGGGCAGCTGTCTGCTGGCACAGTGGAGTAGGAAGAACACCAAGATATTCTCTAATTTTACTATTGCATAAAATAAGGCTCTTAATGGGTAAAGAAGCAATTAACTGCAGGGCAGGAATTTGAATATGGATCTTGTCATTTCAAATCGTAGGCCCTTTGAACTAAAATATATTGCCTATTTCCCCCACTCCTCTTTTTCCTCAAGATACTTGAGAGCTTTTCCTATGTCAATGTTCATAAAGTACTACTTGTTTTCATTCATTCAGCAACTCACTGTGCATAGAGATCTGCCCTCTGTCCTCAGGGAAGTTAATTCTCTTGTCTTCTTCCCTTTCTTTAATTTACTAGAAGTCTAAAATATAAATATATCTTTCATGTTTTTGGAACATTTGAATGCTAAAATCATTTTGTCCAAAAAGAAAGTAAAAAAGTTTTATAATTGCTCATGAGTGAGGCCCTGAGTATATTGTGGTATAAGTTTTATTGTTCAAAATAAGATTTGAAGTCATAAGGAGTTATTTGGAGAAGAATGAAGCAAGGAAGAATTTCTTTCTGAACTAGAAAGAGATCTCCCTGGACAGATCCAGTGGGGATAGTTCAGCAAGATGTGTCTGTACAAGAACATTAGAATCCCATTGAGATGGAATTTCCTTCTCATGCAATGGATGAAGACTTTGTAAGTGAATTAGCATGATTTGTACATAATAAAGAAACGGATTATTTCTAGAGCCTAGGATTTATAACTGCTACATTTAAATAGTTCACCGATATTGACCAAGGAGGTGGTGTATGCTCAGAAAAGTCCTGGGCACTCTGACACACAACTAAGCAAATAATTTATTATCTTTTACTTGATGTTTGATATTCTAGATGGAAGTTGACATGGTAATGCACTGAAAGGATGCAGGATTTTTCTTGGTCACTTTGCCAGCCAGGAGACTCCAGCCAGGGACACCGCTGTCTGGGCCTCCCTCAGTCACACTACCTGTCACAAGAAGTGCTCCATGCACTCGGTCTGCCAGGGCCGAGTCTGGCTTGCACACTGGCTCAGCTCGTGACTGGCCGGGCATGCCCCAGCCTGCCTGTGTTATAGCATGTACTCATGTTCAGTGGTTCCTAAGCTCTTGTCCCACTTCCAAGAAGAATGAGGATATGCTGACAATTGAAGGTAGAGGAGGGCAGAGAAGAATTTTGTTGAGCAATGGCACAGCTCTCAGCAGAGAGGGGGTGTGGGGATGATCTCTCCCACAGTGTGGCTTGGTCCAGGGCCTTAATGGGTTCAGAATAGGGTAGTATATGCTGATTGGTTTGTGAGTATGCAAAAAAAGTTAAAGGCACCACTCAAAAGTGGGTATGACAATGTAAAAACCAATTAGGAAAGGGTAGGTATATGTGAAATAGGTGAAGGTTGGGGATCAATCACAGGAAAGCACAACAAACAGGAAGTTTGATGAGTAGCTTGGCTTTCAGGCTTTAAACTGTCTTTGGCTTGGAGATGGGGTTTCACTGGGGACCTGCCCCTACCTGCCTAGGCATTTGTCTGCCTCCTGCTGCTATCAAAACTGTGATTTCACTTTAATTGGAATTGTACTTCCTTGTCTTAAAAACAAATAAACAAAAAACTCAAAACCCAAAAACCCTGGTGCCTGACCATCTGAATTATAAAAATTGAGGAGGAAATTATTTTTCAATCAACTGAGTTCACTGGAGTATTATTTGTTCCACATTAGCTAATGTATGTCATCAAAAGAGATGGAGGGTTTTAGAGAAAAGAACCAAATGTGCTCAAAGGGGTTCAGCTGTGAAGTGGGGATTTTGGTATTAATGTCTGTTATGGGTTGAATTGTGTCCCCCCAAATTCTGATGTTAAATTCCTAATCCTCAGTATTAGATTGTGACCTTATTTGGAGAGAAGGTCTTTATAGAAGTAATTAATTCAAAATGAGGTCATTACGGTGGGATCTAATCAAATGGGACTAGTGCCCTTATGAGAAGAGAAAATTCTGACACAAACACAGGGAGAATGCCATGTGAACGAACATCAAGGCAGAGTTAGGCGTGATGTGTCTGCAAGACAAAGAATTACAAAGGTTTTAGCAAAACCACCAGAAGCGGACACAGGCATGGAACAGATTCTTCCTTACAACCAGAGAAGGAGCTAGTTCAACTGGGACCTTGGAGTTGGACTTTTAGCCTCCAGAACTGTGAGATAAGACATTTCTGCTGTTTAAGCCATTCAGAGTACCATGTGTAGTACTTGGTTACAACAGCCCTACCAAACCAATATAATAGGTGAATCCTTTAGTAAGGAACTACTGATTTAAGAAAATCCTGATAAGTCTCCATAACCCTGTTCCAAATCATTCTAATCCAGCATTTAAAAACTGTCTCCTGCTTTGCTGTCAAATTTTATGGTTACCATCCCATCCTCTGGCAAAACTCTAGGCCTTGGATTTTCAGATATAAGTCCTAGTGGTATACAAAGCCACTGAATGTTCTCTGTGTACTACTAAAATCACTTTACTTAGCTGTACTGGTCTTAGTGACATAAGCCTTGGAACCCAGGCAAACTATAGCAACTGCAAAACATTAACATGTGTAAACAGATTGTATCTTTAAAAAGGCTAACAGCAAAACAAATGCTAATTGGGCTGTTAAATTTCAGAGCAACTAAAATTTTATACTTAATCTGCAGATTATAATAATGATGTCACTGTTTTCTTTACAAAACAACCTATTATTCCATCAAAGTAGCCAAATCCGTTAATGACTTTAAGAAGGAACATACGGATTAGAGTGATTCAATATTTTCATATGGGAAAATTTTGTTCATCTGAGAATAAAATATTAATGGCACATAAATAAGATTTTCTAAATCTTGCTAGTGGAAACAACTTGAGCCATTTTACCTAATTTTTGAAGATAATTTGATTCATTGGATGGTATTCAAGATGCATGCTATACAGGACAAGAGAGCTTTAAAAATGCAAAAATTAAATTCCAAAAGTTACATTTAAAGTAAATTGACTTCTCTATAATCCATATAACATAATCATAATCATGATAAGCATGGGAAAAATTAGAAAATGAATAAGATACTACCTAGCTTTAAGAAATGTTTGGTTTATTGGAAGCGATGAACTATTGTATTCAGAGTTATAATTCAGAGAAATCAGTGCTACAGTAGGACGGAGAATGGGTATGTTAGGGTTTCCCAAACCATAGTCCAATCTATTATAAACTCAGTATTCTTTCTTTTAGCATGGAGGATGCCAAGTGGTTAAGAAAAGTCTTTAGAATGTTAACTGTTAGGATCCTTGGTCTGGGAAAATTTGAGAAACATCTCCCATAATGTGTGTCAAAGATTAAATTATGCATTTCCTGCCATCTGCTAATTCTGCCCTTGCAATGATTTCTCCTAGTCTCACTGACTCTTCTTATAAGGCAAGAAGAACCGGTATCATATCAGGCTATTCAAGCTGGACATCAGTTCAAACTTGGCGACAGTTCTGAATTTCTTCCAGAAAAGGCTGTATGGATTAAGGAGTTTCATTACTGAAGTATAGAGAACAGAACTCTAAACTCTGTATAAACTTAGAGGTTAATCATTGTCATATATAATTCAGTATGTCTACCTTGTGAGAAGTTTCAGTATCACAAGAATTAAGTCAGTTCTTTACCATTTCAGCTTTGATATGTACATGGAACCCAACCTTCTCCTCTTGTTCCTACTGTGCTGCCACAGTTGTTTATGCTACAGGACTGGGAGTCATTCTAGTTTCTTGTTGGGAGACAGTTTTTCATGGGTATCTCCAATTTCTGCAAGTCTTGCAAGCAAGACACATTGTTGTAAATTATCTTTACAAGGATATCTATAGAATGAAGAGCCTTGATGATAGAGTTGGTATCTTTCTCTGTAGCAAAGTGGAAATTTGCTTTCAGTCTTGGAAGATAGTGAGAGTATATCCCTCTAGAGAAAAGGACAGGCGTGCTTAATGGCCATGATGAAAGTTTTGGGTTCCCTAAACTCAGGGTTCTTTTTCTGTAATAAAATCTACTGTGTGAGCAAGTGTCACCCAGCTTTTTTTTTTTTTTGTAATGCCCTGTGGACATGAAGCCTTAGGAAACGGGCATAAAAAATGCAGATACTCTGGCTGCTGCTATTGCTATGAGTAATAAATTATATTTTGTCTCTGATCCAGGAGACTTCTGTCTGCTGTCAGCATCCATAAAACTGTAGAAGGCTAAATTGTTAATCTGCAGGTAGAGTATAGACTAACTGTAGTTCTTAACATTTCCCTCACTCATGTATACATGCCTCTCTCATACTAGACATAGAACTTTATATTTTCCCATCAGAGCTTTAGAGTTCCTCTTTTTTTGAAGCCCAATTTCTGTAGCTACTTAATAGCATCCCTGAGGTCCTCTTGCTCGTATTGCCTCGCTTTTCTTCTTAATGGTCCTCAATGTCGCTGCCCAAATGATCTTTCTAAGATAAAAACTGTGCATCATTCTCCTGATAAAATGTTGGGTTGGCTTCCCCAGGAAGGTGACAAAAATTCATGGATCACAAATTCTACAGAGTGGCATCAAAGTTTCATGAACACCTCCCCTAACCTAATTCTTCCACTTAACTCCTGGTATCCCCAAAGTATGTACAATATTCCAATCTTAGCAAACTATGGATTCTTCAAATTCCCACTCCTACATTCATGCTTTTGCATATCCCATGGTGGTGAGTGGGAACAGCCCACCACACTTTCCACCCCATCCAGGCCTGGTAAATCTTTTTCATCATTCAGGACTCAACTACCATTCTATTCTAAAAAGAAATTACTCCTGACACCCACTTCCCAATCTGACTTAGATATATACCTCTTACTCTTATTGCACCTTAAACACATTTCCAGAATTAGATTTATAGAATTGTGTCATAGCTATTGGTTTCTGCATCCGTATTATCCGCTAAGGGAGAAAGTCATGCCTTCCCTCCTTGTATCCTCTGTGTATCACACAGTTCCCAGAAAAATGTAGGTGCACATTGATCCTTTCGTAGATGCATTACTGAGTACACACTGATGACTGTTGCAAAATGTAAGCCTGTTCTGGAAAGAGACACATATTCAAGTTAGTAATATGAGGGCTTTTGACGAAGTTGTCTTCAGTATATACAAAATGTAGATCAACATTTCACTTACCTGTTGATTATGATAATTACTGACACATCATTATACAAGAATTATAATATATCATCAACGAATTAGCCGTTCAATAATTTCTTGAGCTCTGTTGACACAGCTGGCCTTGGTCAATGTTATTAACTTTATGCCGGTCAGTTTAAAAGCACTCAAAACAGCCATTGCAACAACTCTACATGAATGAACCAAGTTTAATAGTAAAAATAGGATCTTCCTGAGTTCCTCTTGTGGGAAGCCTGAGAACTGCATCTGAGAAGTATACGATAAAAACACCCAAATTTTGCTATTTCCCGTTGGAAGAATATCAACTGTCAGAAAGAAGGAGCGCTCTGTAGCTGCTTCCTAGTGGATTTAAACACATCCCTTTGCTTCCTCTCCCAAAGTTTATACTGCTTTCCTAGGAACAGCAAATCAAAGGAAGCAGGAGCATATCTTACATGGGGCAGGAGGGCCAGATGAGGAAAAGCAAAAACAAGAGAACAGGGAGAGTTATGACTTTGGACCCCAGAGAAACAGCACATGCCCTTCCTCACACACTCTCTCTCCTGTGTATATTTTCATAGCTTCTCAGTTTCAGTTCACTTAGCAGTCCCAGGAACCAATGCCAAGTGGGAAGATGTGACTCAGTGAAGGACTCTGAAATGTGACATGGCTTGGCCTCACTGCTTCAACCTAGGAGGCAGCTTCACTCACTTCAAAAGGCACATCATCTCAGATATCAGCCCGCAGGCACACACTACCTGGTACCCCTCAAACTTGGGTGCCAGGAGGAACCTGTGATTAGCCAGTGTCACCTCATCAAAGTGCAAAGAAAAGGGGCTGGCAGCAGTCACTCAAAGGAGGGAAATCCAACCAAGATTCCTACCTGAAATCAAAGGCCTGTTCTATGGAGCAGGGGTGGACATGGGGACAGATACTTCCTCTGTGAGACAGCTTTGAAGTTGCCCTTTAGAAAACATGCCTCTTCTCCAAGCTCTGCACACACACTGGGCTGCCACCCACAATTCTACCTCTACCACCCAGAAGAAACCCCCAGGTGGCATGGCTTTTCCTCACACTGAGAACGAAGAGGAGGGCAGTAAGGATGCCCGTGACCTCCCGGCACCGGGCACTGTGGAGCTGGTTTCCCGCTGCCGCAGAGAGCTGGTGGGAAGGGTCTGTGCCGAGTTTGAACTGGCATATTTCTAAAGTCTTTTTTGTAATGAAATATTTATGACAGGAAATCAGGTTAGACATTCCTGAAGCTAGCAAGAGTTTAAGAACACACTGTCCTATCCTTCCCGGACATGTAAATGCAGTTAATTTTTTGCAGGAAGACTCAAGTACCTCATTCCTTTACATTTAACCTGAGCCATCGAAGGAATGCAAACACTGATGTGGAGCCAGGCCTCTGGTAAGGGATCACCGTATGCGGGCCGCACAAGGAAATCCCGACTGCCGCCAGAATTGATACTGCAGAGTGAGCTATGAATAGAAAATTTGTGCATGATTATGAATGTGGATAAAATACATCACTCATGGCCAGGGAACGGCAGGCAAGATTGAAAACACATATTTTAGATCACAGAATATTTTCAAAAATATATTTAAAAGAAAATAAACACAGATTGTGTGTGTTCATTTACTGCTTGAAGGACCTTTGGGGGCAAGAGACATCAACAACTTTTCTTTCCAAACCATTTGGTTTTCCTTGTGCTTTTGAGCACCGAGCTGGACCCTCTGAGAAGGAAGAGGGTTCTTGTAGAGTGCAGGGTAAGCAGTTTTGCTGGCAGGCATTGTACCCCTTTCCTGTGGAAGACAAGCAGTTGAGTCTTTGAGTATGCCTGGGAAGGACCATGTGGCTTGGGGAGATGTGCTCAGCTCATTCCTATTAGCATTTGTTTACTCCTCCTCCAGCCTTGGAAGGATTCTGCTGGCTTCTGCATTTTGTGCTCTCATCTTTTTACTTCTAGATTGTTCATGAACATTAAGATTGCATCTATACTGTTAAGCATTCAGATGAAAACAAAATTCGCCATTTTGTGTTACAAAAAAAGGGCTGGCCTCTGGCAAAATTAAGAAAGAGGAAAATGTCATTTTGAAATGTCATCCCACTTTGATAACTATACTCCACCACATCAAGTCCCTCCCTCCTCTTACAGGAGCCCGAGTCTTCTTACTGTTATCTTCATATGCCCAGAGTCACTCATTTCCATAGCACCCAAACATGCGCTGTCTGGATACTCCTGTCTCCTTTACTCTTCTTTCCCTTCAACTAATCTCATGTGCTCTCCTTCTCAATGCCTTGGGACCCTGTGTTCTAATGTAATATATTTAATTAATCTGATAATGCAGCAGATTATTCTGTGGTTGATTCCAAGTAACATGTTCCATTTAATAGGAATACTCACATTTTTTCATTTCCTCTCCTGCTCACTACCTCATCTTGAGAATCTCCCTAACTCAGAGCATTTACTGGAAGCAACCTGAGCCACAAGACACACTGCTAAATTTGATTGGGTCATGCATTGACACCTGACCAAAAGAAGAGTAATCTATAGTCTGATCAGCACCCTATGATATCATCTGATGCAAAAAGACTGCCCAAATGGAGACATATTGTGTACTAATTTTACTATTTCTCAGGGGTCTTAAATAAGAAGTCTACCAATTATTATCATCTGAATTGAGAGGTCATAATGTGGAACACTAAGGGTAGAAGGTTTAGGTTCCAGTTCCCAGGTTCAGTGCACATGAGACCCAGCTATGCTCTTTTCTGCTATAGGTTATCATGGTACCCTGGCCCTGTTCTGGAGCTTTCCTCTCAAGCAAGACAGCAGAGATGAGAACAAGAAGTGTCTCCTGGGGATTATGCCTTAATTCCAGGAAGGATTCTGTCTTGTTCATGTCAACCATTGGATTAACTAAGAGTTCTCAGAGTAATTGAACAAGGGAAAAACATCTATGACAACTCCCCGAGTTAAATAAATCTGTTCCTATGTTGATGAAAACTTGAATAAGTCAGTTTGTGACTCATGGACTGAAACAAGAAATCTACTTATCGCTTCCTAACCCTTCAATAATTATAGCCCCATATTCTATTATACTCAATGTTGACTATAAATTAACTTTATGTAAAAATGAGATGTTCCTTTTTTGACTTAAGCCAATTACCTCTGCATGAGATAGCCTCCAGAATATAGAGATACTATCTTTTAACTTGTTTTGTATGTCATGTGGCCTAGTGGTTATTCCTATAAGTGTTGAGTAAGCATTATTTGAAGGTGGTCATGCCCATGCTAATGCTGACGTGTGTGACGCTGATGTGGATAGACTTTACATTTAAGATGGGTCATGTGTAATTGCAGCATAACACTAACTGATGTTCTATTGTCTATTTTCTCTCTTACTAGGAAGGAAGATCCACGTAGACAGTGGCTTGTTTGTCACTGTTACATCCCTAATGCCCAGAACAGTGTCTTTAATGTAGTAGATGCTTAATAAATATTTGTTAAATGAAAGAATGCATAAAGATTAAAACAAAGCAAGCAAACAAACAAAAAAACACTTGGGTTGGGTGCGGTGGCTCATGCCTGTAATCCCAGCACTTTTGGGAGGCCAAGAGGGGTGGATCATGAGGTCAGGAGATGGAGACCATCCTGGCCAACATGGTGAAACCCCGTCTCTACTAAAAATACAAAAATTAGCTGGGCATGGTGGTGGGCACCTGTAATCCCAGCTACTCGGGAGGCTGAGGCAGGAGAATCACTTGAACACAGGAGGCGGATGTTGCAGTGAGCCGAGATTGCACCACAGCACTCCAGCCTGGCGACAGAGCTAGACTCTGCCTCAAAAAAAAACCAAAAAAACAAAACAAAACAAAAAAAACTTGAAGGGGAAGCCATTTCCTCTTCCATAATCCAAATTTCAGTGTTTGGCCTATTGCAGACTGTGTTTTTCTCCATGCTATGCCAGACCCACTTCTTTTTGACATTAGTTCGTGACTGCTGTTACCCCAGATTTTAATGAATGGTTGACCTACTTGGTACAATATTTTTTTTGATAATGTGGTATTTTTGGAAGGCACATACCTGATAATATTTCTTATTCTTGACACTGATGTGGTAACTACAAAAACACACCCCAAATATATGCTGTTGTTATTAAGTAATTTGTCAGTGTTTGAATAGGGCGCAAGGGAGGATGTTTTGGTAGGATTTAGGAGTAGAAAAAGTAACATCAACTGTCCATGTTCCTCCCTCAGATCTACCTTGTGATTTTATAAATAAATATTGTACATTCACACACATACACAAACACACACACACACAAAACACACACATGGCATATAAAAATAAAGAGATAGGAGAAACTGGCATGTACCTCAGTTTAAGAAGGCTAACATTTCTACAAAAATCTTTGGAAAGCTGAGGGAGAATTATCTTCCAAATTGCTTCAAGGTTACTTGGAAAGTATGTTTATATGAAAAATGGCTTAAATACTGAATTCACATCAATTTTCTATGAGTTTAGTTTTTCTAGGAGAGAAAAACCAGTCAAGTAATGATTTATAAGAAGATTTTCCTATTTTGTTTTACTGTTATTTTTGCCTAAGGGAATGTTTCTTGAGAATCACAAAATTTAGTAGACTTCACTTGTTTTGCAGCAATCCCAGAAAAGAAATAAAGAGCTGATATATATGATTGTTGCAACAAATCAGTATTATGGAATATCGTTGTTTCTCTCCATTGTTTGGAAAAGTATTTAGAAGTAAGAGGAGAAGCATTATTTGAAGCTGAGAAGTGAGGACTCATAAGTAAGTGAGAATTATTTAAGTTATTTTACTTGTTTGTACAACTGATGTGCATATGTTATGTGTCTCCTGCAAATATTTGCAGCATGGACTCTATCATCTTTGTGGCTGTGAATATCTCCAGACATTTCATGACCAGCTCACCTTAAAGCTTTTTGGCATCAAAACGTATCAATCAATACGTTATCAATTGTGACAAATTCTTATCAAATATCATATTTACTCTTTGTTGGTAGAAAATAAAATTTTCTAAAAAACAAAGAAAGCCAAAACTTCCAATTTCAAATGCACAACATTCAGGAAACATGAAGTGCATGACTGCCATCTGACTTCAGTCATCTCAGGGACTGCAATGTTCAGCCAGGGGAGAAATGGCTGCCTAACTGCTAACCATAACCATCTTGACCTATTTATTAACTTCTTAGTGTTATTATTTGTTACTTTTCTTTTACTTTCTGTGCTTTCTTCATTAAGTTCTGTTCCATATTTGTAAATGGATCAGATAACCAAACTACCATTAAGAAAATGTAAGTAGAAAGTTGTAAAGGGAATTAATCCTCTTATACATTTTCAAGACAATAAGCAAACAATCTTTTAAAAATTTAATATGACAGAACCAAAGCTTCCTGTATAATCACTAGACTATACACTTCATAGTGGTAGAAAGAGTGGAAATCTTGTTTACTGCAGAATACCAAGGGCCTAGCACAGTGCCTAGCATGTAAAAATTGCACAACATACCCTTGTTGATAGACTGGAACATAAGGAATATGTTCTGGCAGAAAAGTCAATTCAGAAATATATTCTTAGCCAAGGTGAGTGCCAAGCACAAGCAGTGCTAACCAGAAAAAAGTGCCCTTTAGGGAAATGATGAAAAGCACATACATAATTCAGGGAAGTAAACACCTTAAAAATTTTTAGTAGAAGCTTCTATGTCCAACACCATTTGAAGAATTTTACAAATTAGAAGTCAGTGTTGGCCAGGTACAGGCTCACTCCTGTAATCAAGCACTTTGGGAGGCCAAGGTGGGCAGATCACGAGGTCGAGAGATTGAGACCATCCTGGCCAACATGGTGAAACCCTGTCTCTACTAAAAATACAGAAGTTAGCTGGGCACGGTGGTGCACGCCTGTAGTCCCAGCTACTCCGGAGGCTGAGGCAGGAGAATCACTTGAACCCAGGAGGCAGAGATTGCAGTGAGCGGAGATCACACCATTGTACTCTGACCTGGTGACAGAGCGAGACTCCGTCTCAAAAAAAAAAGAAGTTAGTGTTTTGAATAAACCCAGAGCCTGAACAATTATTTACAGCTTTTCAAATGTGCAAAGCAGATTTTTCCTCTTTAATTTCCAGAAAAGGCCTGAAGAATCAGCGTCATTGCAGGGACTATTCTTATGACCCCACTCTCAAGGAATAGACAAAGAAGCACCATGAAGCAGAGCAGCCACAGTGACAAGAACAAAGCCAAATACACAAATATAGGTTGCAGACACGAAAGGCCAAGGATTTATGTAAATCAATATGAAATGGAACAACTTTGGGGTCATCAACATCTAATCATAATTGATATGGGCTTACTTTTTTTTTACAATTTGAAATTTTCATATACAGTAATAGAACTCAGATGTAAGATAGAAAGTAAAAGATAAGATTGATGAGCTTTAATTGTACAGCAATGGTGCTTCCTTGGAGGGTTTGGGCAGGGAATGGAGATGGTAAGATGAGTTTTGAAAAGTTTGAGAAGAAATACAGGGAGGATACTCACAGCATTTCTCTCCCCCAGTTTATAAATAGAACATTATCCATTACCTAAGAAGACCTCTGAGAGCCCTTCCAGAATGCTATATCCTTTCCTCTTCAAGCAGAAGTAACTACTGAGCTGCATTTATGGCTGCTGTTACTTAAATCTGGGCAGGGGTTTGTGATAGCCCCAGACAATGTAGTATGGGGAAATGATGCTATGTGGCTACTGAGGCTAGGTCATGAAAAGGAGGTAGCTTCTGCTTGGCTCTTTCTCTCAGGATGCTTGCCCTGGGAACCCAGGCTTCATTTGTGAAGAAGCCAGGCCACGTGCAGAGGCCACGTGCAGGCTGAAATCTTCTGCTAACCTACTGGCTGAGACCAGCAGGAAGCAGCCGACCTGGGAGTGAAAGAGTCTCCATATGGCTCTACATCACAGTCCATCTTCCAACTGAGGCCCCCGACATCATGGTGTCCTTCCTTTCCTCCTGCAAATTCATGACCCACAGAAATTATGAGAGATAATGAGTGGTAATTTCTGTTTTAACTTCTCCGTTTTGGGGTAATTTGTCATGCATCAACAGATAACGAATGCTCCACTTTACCATATGGTTTTTCTCCTTTTCTAATATATGGCTAAGTTTTGCATGCTTTTGAATTTTATATGAATAACATCATACTTGATCTATTCACCTGAAATTTTTTTTCATTCACAGTTATATTCTTGAGATATATATATATTGGTATATAGCTAAATTTATTTATTTTCACAGCTACACAGTAATCTCTCATTTAGTGAAACCAAAGTTATTGATTGGTTAATACTGAAGATTACAGAAACTTTTTTTTTCAGTGTCTTTGGTATTAAAAACAGCACATTCTTGTATGTGTTTCATGGTGGTGATGCACACATGCAAGAGTTCTCTAGGGTATAGATGTTATCTATAACTTTGAGATCAATCCTATGATGTTTATAAAATTTGATTTAAGGCCCAATATGGGTCAATTTTCAGAAATTTTGCTTTGAAAGTATAAGTATCCTCTATTTGTTGTGTGAATTATTTTGTATGCTTTTATGACACCATTTATGTTAATAGAGTTCTTCAAATATATTCTTTCTGATTTATTTCTTACTATCAATTGCTGACAGGAGTGTATTAAAGTCTGCTGTTTTGGAAATCTTATCTATTTCTCCTTGTACTTCTGTCATTTTTTGGTTTATATTATTAGGTGAAATTAAGTTTAGCATTAATATCTCTTCTTTATTAATGAATTACTTTATCCTTATTCAAGAAATATTCACAAGGTCCATATCGCTTGATGTTGATGTAGCTTTATCAGCTTTATTGTAATTAGTTTTTCCTAGTATATATTTTGTCTTTATATTATCATTGTGGTTATTATATATAGCTGGATTTAGTTTCTAATGCAACCTGAAAATATTTATATTGGAGCATTTACTTAACATGCAGTTTTTATTATTATTTAAATGTTTGGATTCATTTCTACTTTCTTATTTTGTATTTTATATTTGTCTTGAATGTATCATATTTCTGTTTTTTATCATGTTTTCTAAACTCCGGAAAGATTTATTATTATTATTTTATATGGTAAATCAGTATTTTTAGATTTACATATATATTTGCTTGCATTTTAATCATTATTTTTCCTTACATATTTACATCTGGGATCATTGTCTTTCTTCTTGAATTACATCTTATGACTTTTGAATATGAAGGAGATTCTGTTAGTGGGAAGTTGTCTTCGATTTTGCTTGCCTAAAAATTTAATTTTTTCATCTTCATCCTTGAATTATTTGTGAAGTTTTTGTAACTTTCTGCTAATATTTGTTTTTTTCTCAGCACATTGGGGATTTTGTTACACTCTCTTCTGACTTTTAATTTTTCTATTTTTTAAGTTGGCTCCAATCTAACTGGCATTCATTTATATAGTTTCTTTTATTTCTAGCTAGTTTTTTAAAATAAGTTTCACTGAGGTATAATTTACATATCTTACAATTCACCAAGTGTATGCACACAATTGTCTCTTAACTAGGATCGAACTATTTTCACTGCTTTTGTTTTTTTTCATAATTTTACTCTGATATATTTAGATGAGGTTTTCTTTTTTATTTATCCTGTTGGAATTCATTTGACTAATTGGATTCTTCAACTGTGGGTTGGAGCTATTCTTTATTCCTGAAAAATTATCAGCCATTATTCCTTCAAATATTTCTCCTCCACCACTAATTCTATGACTCTAATTTAATATGTGTTAGACCTTCTCACTTTATCTTCCATGACTCTTAAACTTTTTTCAAATATTCTACTTCTTCCTTCTATATGTTGTTTCCATAATTTTTTTCAAGTCTCTCTTAAAATCCATTAAACACCAATGTTAAAACTGACTATTGAGTGTTTAATGTCCATTTTTGGTGCTTTTCTAGAAGTTTAATTTTTACTTTTGGAAATTGTGCTTCACAGTTATTTTATACTATCTTGGATCATATTTTGCATTGCTTTTTTTACATCACTTTTAGAACATGAAGCACATTATTTTGTATTGTAGTCTGTAATTTTCACTGGCATGAGTCTGCTATCTATCATTGTGCCTGGCTCACACACATTATGACTTGTGTCCTTCTGTATTTTATTATTTTTGATTCATATTTCTTGGAGTATTAGGTGAAGGAATTAATTGGGGTCTGAGTTTCAAGAGTTCATCCAGAGAAAGTCTGGATTTGCTTTTGCAAGGTGCCTAGTGACATTGCCAACCTGGTACCATTTTACAGTTTTAACTTGAGGATTCCCAAAACTACCTCGTTGGTGTAAAAGTGGTTTGCAAAACCATGTAAACTGCAAATTATGACAACAAATTTTCAGGGAAAATGTTCTGTCTCTCTATGTAGCATGAAGGTTTGCACAGGTGTTTTTCTGTGCAGTCCCCAGAGTAAATTTAAACGGTCTTATTTCTAGTTCAGCCTTCCACTGAAGGCGTAAGCTTTGGGATTCTATTTTTGTGTAGAGTGGGAGAGTACATTCTGGTCTATAATTTGAATAGGACCTGGGTTTTATCTCCTGTCCTCTGCGCACATGAAGCCATGAAATTAAGCTCAAAACCACCGGATTTTAACAAATACCTTCAAGATAAAAGCAGCATTCAGCTTACTCCTCTAGTTTATATTTTATCTATGTTTTGACCTCTAATTATCCTTTAATTTATAGCCAAATTATTGATCATTTGTCTTACCCAACATTTTGTTAATAATTTTTTACAGCAGGAAGTTGATCAGAAAGTCTAGTCCACCATACTGCCATAATCAATAGTTGTGTTTCATGTTTTTTTAAAAATGAAAATATTAAATGTGACATCACGAAGATGTATCATTTTTCACTAGTTTTTCTATGCCTATATGTCAATATATCTCATCTCTTATATGTATTCCCTTTATGCAGAGGTAAATTACTTAACCCTTATGTCTAATTTAAACTGGGAATAATTCTGGTATCTGTTTTATAAGTTTGTTTTGCAGGTTAAATTGGCAAATGTACATAAAATAGTATAGTGCTTGGCATGGCATTTAATGCTGACAAAAGCCTGGCTATTATCATTTTTATTTCTATACTCTATTGAGAAAAAAAAGACTTCTGTGGCTAATACACTCTCTGTAAAAGGTTAGAAAGCCCTACTCAAAGACCTGTACCTGCTTACTAATCTGAAACTAACAGAAGTCTGCAAAAGGTTTGAAAGAGACTTTGCTAATAAAATACCAGAAATTTCTATCAATGGTTTAAGTGAGAAGACAGTGAACACATGTAATGTGCATTCCTAATCAAGTAGCAATAGCAATGATAAAAGAAAAAAATCAGAGTATTCCAAGAAAAAATGAAATAAAGAAATAGGTGGAAGCAATTAATGCTGGATTGTTAACATTGTTTTCCAGAACTGTTGTTTCGTGAGCTATTGTGCTTATGATTTGTAGGCAGCTGTACATTTCATATAAAGGACTTTGCTAATACTCATGTACACTTTAATGTAGATATCCTTAACTTCTTTGCTTCATATCTTTTCTGAATTTAGACTATTGTTATCCCTTATGTTCTGAGAAGTGAGGGATTTGAGCAGGTGATTTGTAAAGAATTCTAAACCATGAGATTATGTCACTAAAACATAACTATGCTCATCGATGGGTAGAGAACTAATTTGGGGGGGCATTTGAACTTGGGCTTTCAGAACAGTAAGTTCATAAAAATCAGGAACAGAGATAATCAATATTCTGAAGGTGGCAAAGTATCTAATAAAGAGACTAAAGTTATCTGGATGCTCTGTTGTCATTTGCTGCCTCTGCTTTTGCGAATGTTGATGATAATAAAGATTAAGAAAGTCTTTATCTCCTGGATAACCTGGATCATTGGGATTTTTTTTAAAGACTGATTTCTTTGGCATCTTATTTTCCTAATTTTTAAAATGAGTCTTCAATGAATGAAAGGTGATTTAGGGACGATATCTCTGGAAGCAGGATGCTGTTTATTCACAGACTGGGGACAAGCCTGTGTGGCTTGCATTTTCAGCTTCCCACAGTGTTATGGAAACAGAAGTTAGCCTTGGCCTGGAAAAACGGCTCTCTTTCATTCTCTGGATGTGTGCATCTTCAGGGAACAGGCTGCCAAAACAAACAGGCACCATCAGATTCCTTTCCACCTCCCACGGAAGAGTGGCCTTATTGAGGATGAGCTCTAGAATGGTGAGAAAGGATTTATTCACCCATCACTGCCTTTGCCCTCCCCAAATTCTTAGACCCCTCACTTGAACCCTGCGGGGGATGCAGACAATCAGCATAGGAATGTTTTTGTAAACACTGTTTTTCAGACAGTCCTTCATCAATGAAAAAATGAGGACAGCCTGGACCCTTCCTCTGCCTGTGCTGTTGTTGACTGGCTCAGGAAAAAAAATGGAAAGTTGCCATTTGAAATGTCACCTTGCTGTTAAACATGGCTTTTATAGACCTACATATACATACAAATATATTTAATCTAACGTTACTCATTAGTGGCATCTGAGATTTGTCTTTGCTGTTCAATAAGAGAAGGTGTCATAATGTTACAAGCTGGGAAAGATCTTAGAGTTAATTAATCCAACTCCTCTTTGTATATACAAAACATACCTTGCTTGTGACCCAATGATTCATAACCACTCAAAAAATGCTCACTATGTGAAATTTCTTGAATATTCCCATAAATTTGCTTGCAATTCCCGAATCCTTTTAAAAACAGTTCTTTGAAAGGGCAATAGGTCCAAGTGACCTTTTAAAACTTACAGTGAGAAATTCATTATTGATGGATGCTTATTGTGAGACCAATGAGAAGATACTTTAAATTGGGGGAAAGAAAAGTACATTATTAAGTGTCCGCAATATAAGTGCCATTATTATAATCATCTGATCCTAAGAGTATCTTTTGAGGTCATGTTTTCAAACTAATGAGCCAAAAGCAAATATTTCTTTTATGGCCTGGTGTGTTCTAAGCCTTAAACTTGGTATCTTGAAGGACGTGAGAAAAATGAAAGGCAGTTATTGCTCACTGAGAGCTGGCAGAGATGAAGATATTGCAAGCCATTTGTGAATTGGGGAACATAATTGCATAGCAGAGTACCAAAATTGCATAGCACATATCAACAGCAGATCTGGGTGAAAAGGTAGATCAAGGATAATTGAGGGAAAAACTTCACAAAAAAGATGAGATTGCAGTTTGATTATGATTATAAAGAGATCTTTTGGTTTTGCTCCATTTAGTGTGGTCATCAGCACAAAGAACCTCTTATGAGTTGACATTAAAGAGCTATTACTGACCATTTCACTGAATGACATAACAGGCAAAGGAATCTACGGATTTTCCAGACCACACACCCTTTAGTAAATAATTGGATCTTCTGGTCTCTGAGCGGTACTGTTTCAATTATCAGATCTGTTTTCTAAGTTAAAATACAGTGCCTGGTAGAAAGAAATGTAGGTTTAGAAACACTGACACAACAGGGAATACACATGATATGACTTTTTCAATTGCAGTATTTTGTAGCATTTAGCCCCCGATATCCTAAGTGTGTTTTTCAGATTTTCCTATATTAAGTCTCTTAGCAATAGTTAGGAGATAGAAGAAAAGTATTTTGCAACTTATTGGTGATATCACAAGAGGAACAGCAAAACCAGATTTACAGAACAAAATGTCTTGGCTGAAGCTTGTTCAGCAGCATGGCATAGTGTATAAGGGAAAGCTATGATTGCCCCATCATGTAAACGTATTTATAAAATTATGCCACACACACATAATTATATATACAAATCAGCATACTAACCACTTGACCCAACAGATTTTCAACTTGTCTCAGATATTCCATTAGTTCACTCAAAGATTGTATTCATCACTTTTGCTGAAATGAAAAGATATATAATTTACTAAAGCCAGAGCTAATTTCACAGTATGTACAAACACATACATACATATAAATAGCATATATTTATTTATAGCATATGTATATATATGCACATACATATATAAATTAACATAAAGCTATAGCTTACACATACATACACACACACATAAATAGCCTATAAATCTATTTATAGCACATATACACATGTTTTTGAAATGTAAGTCAGTGTTGACTTAAACACACCTTAAAGACATTTTTGTTACAGAATTTGCTATTAAAGCAAATGTTTTCATAAGTTAGCAATGGTTTCAGGGGTCAGAAGAAGTCTCTAACTTATTTTGCAAATGAGTTGAACAGAATCTAAAAGTCTGGGTGCATCTATTAAGATCTATATGACCTTCAGATCAAGTGTACGTAGGATATGCAGATGTGTATCAATTAGAAGAGAAATTGTTTTCTAGGCCTTCATAAGAATCTTTTATTGTAATTATGTGGTTAGTATAAACAGGTTTTGTTATGATTTTTCTAGGGATCTGCTTTACAACTTTAAATGCAAACAAATGACATGATCAGTTTACATCTCTAAGAATAATTTTGATATAGGATGTGGTTTTCCTGGGTAGGTCAAAAATATTCCATCTCCACAATAAATACACAGACTTGTTTCTACTTGATCGATGACTCGAGTAATTAAAAATCCTGTGTATAAGACCAGCACTGTTACCAAGTTCCAATTTAGGAAAATATCTCTCAGAGATGAGCATTTTTCCTTCAGGGAATAGTTTAGTCACTTGGATCGGGTACCTTATATTAATTCATCACTAGCCATTTTAAAAATGATTTACAACCACTGCAAGAATTACTGTTCAATAATAACTTATGCTAACTACCTCAAAAATACAAATTCATTATAAGACTTTCTCAAAAACAGACCCCTGGTTTCTAAAGTTGCAAAGAATCTTTAAGCATCTTTAAGTACATGGTTTGATGATCTTAACTTCTTTAAATATTTGAAAGAGTATAGTGCAGCATATGTATTCAGCTCATTTGTAGATATTAACTCAGGTATTTGTTAAGCAAACAAAGAAAATAAATATCACCTAAGAGAATTATGTGTTTTTTAAAAGGTATGATTTAAAAACTTTTAACAGACTTGTAAAACTTTTCAATAATTTAAAAGATTTTACTAAAATGTAGCCATTTGGAATTTACAAGTAGCTGGTAAAAATACTCCCAGGAAAATGCCCTGTTGTTGAAGATATGGCATCAAGAAAAGACAGACAAAAATCCTTTCCTCATAGAGTTTGCATTCTAGGAAGGCGAGAGCACAGACCATGTGAAGCGTAGTTCTATCACAAAACCATGGTCCTGAAATTTAGCAGTTTGAATACTTTTTTTTTTCTGAAGATAAACATAGGACAGTCATGATATTAAATTATTTTAAATTCTTTTTAGGCATTCCAAAGAACACGATTTTGAAAAAAATCTTAAGATCAAAGTTTTATTATTTTGTTTTTCTCCCAGCCCAAAATAAGAAATGAATGAAAGAAACTGTAGTAACTGCCTGCCTATCAGAGCTCCACATCTCATATTTTGGCTCCACAGCTAGGCCTGCACTGTGCTCTTATTTGTCCTTTCATCAGTGTTTACGGTCTTTATTTAGATTTGCTGTTTTTAGTGCTTCGGGAGACAGATGTGGGAGGATTGCTTTAAGTCAGAAGTTTGGGACCAGCCTGGGCAACGTAGTGAGACTCCATCTCTATGAAAAATTTAAAAATTAATTGGATGTGGTCTTGTGTGCACCTGCAGTCATACCTACTCAGGAGGCTGAGGTGGGAGGATCACTTGAGTGACCATGCCACTGCACTCCAGCCTGGATGACAAGACAAGATTCAACCCCTGAAAAAAAAAAAAAAAGGCTTTGCTGTTTTGGTTGACAACTCAGAATTATGTTAAATAATCAAGCAATTTATTAGTTATTTCTGTTAAATTACCTAATCATTTTGACCACTATGTGAACCAATGAATTTCTTGCTCATAAATTAGTTTGTCGTGTTCAAAATACATTAGTCAGGCAGTCTATGAGAATACTGTCTTGCTTCACTGAACTCTGGGACATCAAAATAAAGTTGCTCCTCAACAAATTTGAGTTACTTATTGCTGCCCCATCTGTTAATAGGAGTAAAAAGAGTATTGTTGAAGAATTGGCTATTAACAGTTCCAAATCCATTGCAGAGGCCAGTGGTCAAACAAACTTAAGCCCCTTTACATAGGATAACTGAGTCTGTGAATCTCTCTTTATGTATCTGGAGTTAATTTGATGCTAGGATTGCTCCACCTGCTGAAAAAAAAAAAAAAGACTCCAAGCTGTGATACCACACACCTCCTTGACCCCAGGTTTGGTCATAGGTCTCTATTACAGTCAGATTTTCCCTTCTAATAGTTCTAGAATAAGTTATCCAGTAGACATAGTCCCCTAGACCTTAAAATGAGCTAACTTTTATGCAAAGGCCAATCTCAGGGAAAGAACTCTCCCATGCCCTCTCTTGATGTGCAGATCCCACCAGGTGGACCGCGGGTCTAACTCTTTGCCCAATGAAGGACATAAGCAATTTGAAGGAGGATTGAGGAGGCCACAAATATTCTAGAGATATGGAAATTTTCTCAGAACCAAGTGAGACTTTCTAAATATCCCCTGTAATCTGGAGAGTCTAAGGTCAATTAAATATTCCCAGGTCTAGAAGATGACCCAAGACCCAGGCTTCTGCTTAGATGTTAATTTCATGGTTCAGGCATGAATAGTTCTGGATGCCTTTCAAAGTTCTGCCACTATTTATGAAAACTTTGCCATGAAATTTTCTCTTCTATGCCCTTCATTTATAAAATACTTGCATGGTTTTTATGGAGATTTGTCGGCTAATGAATAAATTTTAAAAGTGCTTGGCTTTGTACTCACTAATAATTGGCTTATTACTAATCAATTTAGGCACAATTTTATTTTGTGCCAGGCTTTCAGCTCCAGAGTGAATGTTATCTAAAGCCATGTATTTCAAACTATTCATGATACAAAACTAGGTAGTAATAATTATGAAATAATTTACATTAATACAGTAGAATAGACTAGAACATATTCAAGAGCACCGCGTAATTATAAGCATGTGTATTATTCCCTGAAAAATTTGTTTCAGATTATATATGTGGAATCTGATGTAAAATATGTTTCTTAATATGAGTCATATGCTACAAGCTAGAAAAACACTGATTAAAAGTTTACTCTTTTAAATCATTTTGTTTAATCTGATAGAAACTAACCTGTGCTCTTGGTGGAAAGGAGAGGTCCATCATGCAAAATACTGAATATCCTAGCAGCTTTTATTCTGATCTTGTTAAAATGAATTTGCCAGTAGTTTAGTGATTTTAAAAAATGGATGAGGCTCTAGGTGGGAATTATATTAAGTGATTTAGCTTTGCACTAGCCAATGGTTTAACAAGATTGGCCCAGAGTCTGTAAGTTTATTGCTTAAAATCAGTTATCTTGTGCCAAATGTACCCTTCCAAGAAGAAAGCATTATGACATAAATCACATTGATTCCCTGAGATTGTAGCCAGACTGCATTGTTGTAATGATAGTACAGATATACGTTTGGTGAAAAATATCTTTTAAAAAATGAGCAGATAAAAATCGATTCTTCTTCCTTTCTGTGCTCAGAAATCTGTTGCATATAATGTAACAATACTGCTTTATAAAATTAGCTTCACCTGTCTTGTGTTAACTATATCTAGCAGATGAAAGGAATTCCTAATGAAATGGTTAAAACCAATTGAATAAACATTCTTGGTAACTAATGACAACAGCCCAAGAATATAGGGACCTGATTCTTTCATTTTCCCAGCTCCTGGGAATTAAAGTCTCACATAACATGGGTTTCTCTCAGTGTTTTCCACTCCAACAGAAGTTTCCTTTGTAAGACTCCTGCAAATAGCATACCGATGGGTAAAGAAACAGCTTTTAAAAAATCTGTTCTGTTTTTCCCCCAGATTTTTCAAATATATTAACTTTGGTTTCAACTCATCTTTCCCACAGAAAAAGTAGGGGGAAAAGTGCTTGTTTTCATCTGGCCTGGGCTGCAATGTTTTCCTTCAGAACAGAGAGAAGTTGAGAGGGCATCTGTCTGGGTCACAAAGACAGATCTCAGCTGTGTTTTCCAATGTGCAGGCAGGTGGTCTCAGTGTCTTTGGCAGAATACAGTAGTCAGATAATAAAATGACTCCAGGGACAGAGTACCCTTGTCAACCTGCCATCAAAGACTGTAGTTTCTCCTCTGCTAGTATGACAGGGTTGTTCTCTTCAATGTTGCAAACCTTCAGAAAACCCCAAACTTTGTAGAGTAAGGAATTCCAAATGAGTCCCTCCTTGAAAAAGAAAGAAAAGAAAAAAATTCTTTAAGACATGTGTAGACCACATCAGTGATACATGAACCACAGCTGAATTTTGTAAATGTCTTGTGAACAACACAAGACATTTATAAATGTCATGTGAACAACACAAGACATTTATAAATGTCACATGGGACATATCAGTGACCCATAGCTATGGTAAACAGCTGTTGAGAGAATCATATGCCAACCACAGAAAAGACATGCAAAACACTAGATCCACACAAGCTAGGTTGACTAATGCAACTGATAAGGTGTAAAATTCTGCCAATCATTCCCTTCATAGGCATGAAGCCATGAAACCTTATGATCAATTAAATCAGATCTATCATACTATTTTGCGGAAATCTTCTATAACATTTATATGTTTAGAGATTCCTGATTATGCAAATTGTGGCCAATGACGTGTTAGTGGCTTGGGGAAGGTGCTAGATAGCCTTAACTAGCTAGTTCTATGTGAAATAACCAAGTTATTTCATATTCATTAGCATACCCATATGAGAATATATTTCTTTCATCCTATTTACTTTAGCTTCATTTCCATATGCTGTTTTTTTAAATATATGGCAAAAAGAGAAAGCAAACAAACCAGACACTGAATTCTCAGTTACTTAGGCATTGCAGATTTAAATGGTCCTTAAAGGATACAAAAGAACCGAGTGGGAATCAGGGATGGATATATAAAGAAATGGTACTTTTCCAAAGTCTAGAAGAAGAGATTGAAAGATGACACAAATAACATTTTTAAATGCTTATATTAGAGGTATGCCTAAGTCATATTTCTTATGAAAGCATCTATAGTCTATTTAGTAGAAGCATCCAGGCAGAGTAGAAGTCCCTGGGTTAAATAACTCCAAGACCATAAAACATTACCTTCTACTTTTAAGTATGAGATCACTAGTCAAATATATAATTTTATAGCACATTATTACTATTATTTGCATCTTCAAAGTCATTTTTTACTTCCACAATATATTCTTACTTCATTCATGTTATGATTAAACTTAGTTATGACAATTATTCAAATTTAAATACAACCTAGAAGTCTTAACCACTACTATTTTATACTTGCACTAGCAATTTAGTTCTATGTATTATTGCATGAATAGCATGAAATTAATGAAGAATAGGTTATGATTTCAATCCTTGGGCAATCTAATTAACTTTCCAAGGTCACAGAAAGCAGCCTTGTCCCAGGCAGCCCTTCACAAGTATAGGCCTTTCGCCCTACAGTAGATTGGATAGATAGGAAATAGGGGCAGAGTTCCATCTCTAATGCTGCACACCACTGGAACCCTAGGACTTAAGAGTCAGTGAGTTCTACAAAAGAACATTTTGTTTTCATTTCAATAATTATCAATCATCAAATGGGTCAGAAATACTGAACCAAAACCACAGATGCCATATATGCCTAGGTAATGTAGAACTGAAGAAAGCTTTAGATAGCAAGCAAAAATATAAGTATTACATGAATTTCTGAAAATCTCAGTATTGGGAGATGAAGAGTTTTTCTCTGGGCCTCCAAGTTATATATAATTGCTATTTTTACTGTATACTGTTTTGTCTCATTTGTTCTTCAAAGTTTCCAGTGATAAACCTCCCATTACTTTCCTTGATGGGGATTCCATGATCTGAGAAATCTCATCAATAAGAAGTTTATCCCAGTGTGGTTCTTGTGTTTTTAACCAGACATTTTTGAGGTATTAATGTAGTCCAACTATTTCTGTGTTAACCACATAAATTTTATGGGAGTCCGTCCATTTATTTTTATTTAGGGAGGAACCTGTCAGGAATTTCTTTTACCACAGAACAGATACTTTTTGTGATTATTGTTTGTTCTTTGTAGAATACAGATGAAGTTTTTGATGTGTTAGAAGTCCAACAGAGCTAAGAATTTAAAGGTCATACTTATGGAAGAGAAAATAATTTCTATCTTGGCAGTTGACAAAATGAAAAAAGAGTTATGAGTTTGGGTCTCATGGTTTACTGCTATTTGCATAGCTACTTCAATTATTTCAACTGTATTGATTGGTAGATTTGGTAAATAAATTAATCAATTCACTGAAAACTTATTCCTACTGGTGTTTAATTCCTCAGAGATGAAACAGTCATTTGGTAGAGTTTTCCCCCACTTTTCTGTCATTTTTTGAAAAAAATGGAGATAAGAATTAATCTTTGGTGGTGAGGAAAAGTCACACCAAAAATGGAAAGCATCCTAATTATATTTTGATTAGGTTATTGAGCATAGAGCTCAAATATAAAGATAGTAGGGCAGGAAATATAATTGATAGCTCTTTGCATAGGAGTACTGGAATAGTATAGAGAAGATGATATTACTCCTGTTATTTAATTACAAAGGGAAAAGATTAAAATGAAGGAAAAGATAATTTAAAAAATAAATTTCTTTCATCATAATTTTCTCTGGCCTCATATGACCTCTGTTCTTATCATATTCATCTCATTACACACCTGCAGATATCATATTAATTTATATTTATCCATTCTGTTTTTTGTCCTTTCTGCCAGAAGTGCTTTCACTTTCCTCTCTATTGGTCAATATCTAACCCACTTTTCAAGTCCTGTATCCTTCATAATAACTTCTCTGACTACTGTTACACATCTAATCTCAACTTTCAGTGTTGTGAGCCAGATTTCTTAAACATAGAAGAATTGAATCATTTGTTTGTCTTAAGACTCCAATTAGATTGCAAGTGCTTTGTGAGCCAGGGCCTTGGTTATCTCACAATAAACTAGCTCACTATTTCCAAGAGGCATTCAAAAAATATGCATGTGATAAAAATGCAAGGGGAGACATGCTAACAAATGAAAAGACCTAGAGCAGAAAGGCTCTGGGAGTGAATAAAGAAACTAAAGTTGTGGGTCAAATGAAAGCACAGCTTAAATAGATAATAACACAAAATGTCTCAAGAAAAATTATGAGACATGCAAATAAACTGGGTAATGTGATCCAAAATCCAAAAAAGAATCAGTCAATTAAAGTGGACTCACAGGTATCATAGATATCGGATTACTTGACAAGGCCTTTAAAAGATAATTATGACGAATATGTTAAAGAGTTTTATGGGAAAAAGTAAACAAGATGCATGAGCAAATGAGATAATTCATCAGAAGATTGAAACCTACAATACCAGAAATAAAGATTTTATTTCAAGGGCTTAATAGTAGACTGAACACAGCTGAGCAAATGGTCAGTGAACTTAAAGACAAGTGAACAGAATTTATCCACACTGAAGCACAAAGAAAGAAATGCAAAAAAAAAAAGAAAAGAAAAGAAATGAGACAAAAAACTGATCGGTGTGTGAGATCTGTGGCTCTCAGCAGATTCATATTTAGTGAACTACAAGCAAGGGAAATATAGCAGAAACCCAAACTAAGTACACCATAGTCAAACTACTGAACATGAATGATAAAGTCGTGTTTGAATATATAACACTCAAGAAAATATCAATAAGAATGAAGACCGAGTTCGCATTAGAAAAATAGAGCCCAGAATACAGAATAACTTTAAAGGAATGAAAATAAAAATAGGACCAAAAAAATCAAAGCTGAGAGAATTTATTTTCAGCAAATCTGAACTACAACAAAAGCCAGAAGTTTTTCAAATAGAAGGGAAAGTGATCACTTATGGAAGCCCAGATTGTCAGAAAGAAGTAAAGAGCCACTGAAAGGAGATCACTCACAATTAATAAGAAAAATGGTAAACAAAAACAACTCTCCATTTTTAATATAGCTCTGAGACATCTCGAAACTACAAGACACAAAAAAGGAGAAAAGGCTACCAAAATAATGAAGGTCAGATAAGAGTATATGAAGATACAAGGAAATGAGTAATTGCAGAATTCAGCAAAAGCTGATAGAGCATGCTTTTCCATAGCAAGTAGTACATATGATAGTTTTAAAATACAAATCTCCTACTTATGATTATGAGAATGGGCTGCATGAACTGCTGGAAGGAGCTTTGATGGACCCTATTTGAGATTACGTCTTAGGAGCTGGGAAGGCTGAGATGAATAGGAATCACAAAAGTCACACTGGCTCTCTATTTCCAACTTGGCGCCTGTATTAGTCCATTCTCATGCTGCTATAAACCACTGCCAGAGACTCGGTAATTTATAAAGGAAAGTGGTTTAATTGACTCACAGTTCAGCATGGCTGGGAAGCATATCCTCAGGACACTTGCAATCATGGCAGAAGGGGAAGAAAACATCTCCTTCTTCACATGATTGCAGGAAGGAGAAGTGCTGAGCAAAAGAGGGAAAAGCCCCTTGTAAAACCATCAGATCTTGTGAGAACTCACTTGTTATCACGAGAACAGCAGCATAGGGGTAACCACCCCCATGATTCAATTACCTCCCACTGGGTCATTCCCATGATACATGAGGATTATGGGAACTACAATTCAATTTGAGATTTGGGTAGGGACAGAACCAAGCTTTATCATTCCACCCATGGACCCTCCCAAATCTCATGTCCTCACATTTCAAAACACAATCATGCCTTCCCAAAAGTCCCCCAAAGTCTTAACTTATTCCAGCATTAACCGAAAAGTCCATGTCCAAAGTCTCATCTGAGACAAGGCAAGTCCCTTCCTCCTATGAGCCTGTAAAAATCAAAAACAAGTTACTTACTTCCTAGATACAATAGAGTTACAGGCATTGAGTAAATATACCTGTTCCAAATGGGAGAAATTGGCCAAGAAGAAGGGGCTACAGGCCCCATGCAGTTCAATATCTAGCAGGGCAGTCAAATCTTAAAGCTCCAAAATGATCTCCTTTGACTTCATGTCTCATATCCAAGTCATGCTGATGCAAGAGGTGGGCTCCCATGTCCTTGGGCAGCTGAGCCTTTTGGATTTTGCAGGGTACAGCCCCCCTCCTGGCTGCTTTCACAGACTGGGATTGAGTGTCTGTGTCTTTTCCAGGCACACGGTACAAGCTGTCAGTGGATCTACCATCCTGGTGTTTGGAGGATGGTGGACCTATTTTCACAGCTCCATTAGGCAGTGTCCCAGTAGGGACTCTGTGGTGGGGCTCCCACTCCACATTTCCCTTCTGCACTGCCCTAGCAGAGGTTCTTCATGATGGCTCTGCCCCTAAGGCACACTTCTGCCTGGACATCCAGGCATTTCCATACATCCTCTGAAATCTGGGCAGAGGTTCCCAAACCTCAATTCTTGACTTCTGTGAACCCACAGGCTCAACACCACCTAGACACTGCCAGGGCTTTGGGCTTGCACCCTCTGAATCCATGGCCCAAGCTGTACCTTGGCCCCTTTTAGCCATCGCTGGGATGCAGGGCACCAAGTCCCAAGACTGCACAAAGCAGCAAGGCCCTGGACACAGCCCATGAAACCATTTTTTCCTTCTAGGCCTCCAGGCCGGGCCTGTGATAGGAGGGGCTGCCATAAAGACCTCTGACATGTCCTGGAGACATTTTCCTGATTGTCTTGGTGGTCAATATTTGGCTCCTTATTACTTATGCAAACTTCTGCAGCTGGCTTGAGTTTCTCCTCAGAAAATGGGTTTTTCTTTTCTATCACATTGTCAGGCTGCAAATTTTCTTAACTTTATGCTCTGCTTCCCTTTTAAATGTAAATTCCAATTCCAATCCATATATTTGTGAATACATAAAACTGAATGCTTTTAACAGCACCCAAGTCACCTCTTAACTCTTTGGTGCTTAGAAATTTCCTCTGCCAGATACTCTAAATCATCTCTTTCAAGTTTAAAGTTCTACACATCTCTAGGGCAGGGGCAAAATGCTGCCAGTCTCTTTGCTAAAACATAGCAAGGGTCACCTTTCTTCCAGTTCCTAACAAGTTCCTCATCTCCATCTAAGATCACCTCAGCCTGGACTTCATTGTCCATATCACTATCAGCAATTTGGTCAAAGCCATTCAAAAAATATCTAGGAAGTTCAAAACTTTCCCATGTCTTCCTGTCTTCTTCTGAGCCCTCCAAACTGTTCTAACCTCTGCCCATTACCCAGTTCCAAAGCCACTTCCACATTTTTGGGTATCTTTATAGCAACACCCCACTGTCTGTGGTACCAATCTACTGTATTAGTCTGTTCTCACACTGCTATAGAGGACTGCCCAAGACTGGAAAATTTATAAAGGAAAGAGGTTTAATTGACTCACAGTTCCATATGGCTGGGAAAGCCTCAGGAAACTTACGATCATGGCAGAAGGGGAAGCAACCACGTCCTTCTTCACATGATGACAGGCAGGAGAAGTGCTGAGCAAAAGGAGGTAAAGCCCCTTGTAAAACCATCAGATCTCATGAGAATTCACTATCATGAGAACAGCAGCATGGGGGTAACTGACCCCATGACTCAATTACCTCCCACCAGGTCCCTCCCACCACATGTAGGGATTATGGGAACTATAATTCAAGATGAGACTCGGTTGGGGACACAGCCAAGCCGTATCAGTGTCCTATAACTTAATCTCAATATAGCAGGCAAACTAATCCATTAGTCTGGTCACCAACATCCACCTGTTTCCCTATAGGCTGATCTTAATATAGCATCCAGAGGAATCCATTGAAAACAAGCCAGATAGTGTTATCTCCCCATTCAGAATTCACCAGTGGCTTCCCTTCTCACTGAATCCAAATCTAAAGGTCTTAGAAAAGTTTACAAGGCCCTGTATGATCGGATCATCACAGCCTCTCTGCAGCTTTCCCCACCCTTCCCTCATTCAAGTGACCCTAGTATTCCAGCTGTTCCTCAAACACACCAGGCATTCTCCTGGTATGGCCTTTTATTCCAGTTGTTCTCTTTAACTGAAAATCTCTTGTCGCAGATATCAGTAATGCTGGCACCTTTTTCAAAGTCATCTTGGAATCTAAAAGAGTCTAACTTATAGAAGTAGAAAAAAGAATAGTGGTTACCAGAGGCTGGGCAGGGAGAGAGGTGGATGGGGAAAGGGGAGATGTTGGTTAATGGGTGCAAAGTTTCAATTAGATAAGAGGAATAAGTTCTGGTGTTCTATTGCATAACATGATGACTATGTTTAACAGTAACATATTTTACATTTTAAAATTGCTAAAAGAATTTTAAATGTTCTCACCACAAAGAAATGATAAATATTTAGGTTATGGAAATGCTCATTAGTGTGCCTTGATCACTCCATAATGTACACATGTATCAAAACATCACATGGTAACCCATCAATATATACCATTATTTTTAATTAAAAATAAAATAAAACCTTAAAAAACCCAGTCACCTTTTCTTAAATTCACTCTATTGATGAGGCCTTCCTTGACAGATCTATTGCATTTTCCTTGCACTCTGACACTCCATATTTGCCTTTCCCATTTTTTGTTCTGCATAGTATTTAATACCATCTGTCACACTATATGTTTTATTTGTTTGTTTTTTTTAAAATTTGTCTTTTCTTATTGGAATTAAGCTCCATGTTTAGTTTACTCCTGTTTCTCCAGTGCTTCAAAAAGTACTTGGCACATAGAAGGTAATACATGAATAATTGTTGAGTAAATCAATAAAATAAGAGAGTAAAATTGTTGCATAAAGGAAAGGAAAACTTATGAAGAGATTTGTGAGTGATTCAATGAAAATTCTGCTCAGGGAAAAATTAAAAAAAAAAACAGAACCCTCTCCTCAAAATCTCTTTAAAAACTGTTCATTTTTTAGTTCTCTGAGCTTCGAGCTCCTTATCTGTAAATTGAGAATAATAAAATACATATATTATGGGATGTTGCAAAGACTAAATAAAAAGAAAGACTAAAGCATGAAGTAAAGTTCCTGGCATGTATGTGGCAGAGTGTCTTTAATACATATCACTTCTCATACCACTTTTACTTACTGTTGTCTAGGGAAAACCTAAAATTATCTCAAGAGCAACACCTGGGATGGCATTATTCTTCTCTTAAATGAAAGTGTGCCCAAAAGTGGAAAAAAGGCCCAACCCACTCACTCACCAACCAACCAAACAAAAACAGATGTTAGTAAAATAGAAAGTCTGAGACTTCTTTTATGCTTTTCAAAGTTTTTGTTGCTCCTCCTTTTGAAAAATCAGTTTGTCTTTATCCAAATTCTACAAGATAGAAATGTATGAAATTACTTACATATATGTAACTTCTGTGTAGATGTGTTTGCAATACATTTATAAGATTATCTCCATATATGTAGGTATACTTCATACATGTAGCCATATCTCCATAGTAACTATGCTGGAGTCAAATTTGGGAAAGCAAAGGCAGGCTCAAAGAGATATACTAAGTGAAACCATGCTGGAGCCCTTCTTCAGCACAACTGTACTCAAATAATTATATATCTGGTTTCATTAAAAGGTTTTCACTTTATTCTTTTTCTTATCTCTTCCAATTTTGGCCATTTCCTGCCATATTTTTCTTGTTATCCAAAAGATTGACCCCTTGCTGCCATTTTTTTTAAGTGGAAGAAGAAAATAAGCACCTCCCTCCTAACTCCATTTTTTTAAATCATTTTACTCCGGGTTAACTTTTTATCCTTTTGCTGGAAGTAAGAATGCTGTATTTGATTTGGAGAAATATATACATTGGGAAAAATAAGGCCATTTTTGGCTGTGGTTATTTGGGAATACTTTCTATTTCTTTTTGTGTCAGTTAGAATGCAAATCAAATCTTTTGGAATGTTAGTCTATCTCAATGAACACATATATAGTGATTTGGGACACAGGATTTATAAAGCATTATGCCTCCTCTTCAAGGGAATTTTACTTTGTGGTTCAGGAGTTTGAGTATCTGGATCTCATTGTGAAATAAATAAAATGCCAAATGGATGCATAAGAAACATTAGCAGTTGGCTCATCCCTGTAATCCCAGCACTTTGAGAGGCTGAGGCGGGTGGATCACCTGAGGTCAGAAGCTCAAGACCAGCCTGGCCAACATGGCAAAACCTTGTCTCTACAAAAAATACAAAAGTTAGCTGGGTGTGGTGGCACAGGCCTGTAATCCTAGCTACTCAGGAGGCTGAGGCAGGTGAATACTTGAACCTGGAAGGCGGAGGTTGCAGTGAGCCGAGATTATGCCACTGCACTCCAGCCTGGGTGACAGAGCGAGACTCCGTCTCAGAAAAAAAGAAAAAAAAATAGCGGGTAATTCCTGCTGACACTAGCTATGTGAATCTGAGTGATATAGTTAAACTTTCTAGGCCTTGGCTTTAAATTAAGGAGTTTTGACTACATGCATGAGACTACAGGAATATGTTGTAAGAAAAATAAATCTTCATATGGGTTGACAGTAAACTGGAATTTCATTCCCTAAAGAATGCAACAGAGAAAGCAATGTTTGGGAGCTGCTCTGATACCATTTATCCATTTAACTCAGAAACTATAATACCATTTATCCCAGAGTGGCTACTAAGACTCAAAGTAATAGAAGACCACTGAGGTAGGACTTATGAGAAATTATAAGGAACCGCCAAGAGTTTAGAAGACCAGCTGAAGCTCTTATCTGAGAAGGACAGAGTCGGCACCTGGGTACCTTTAGACTTTTCCTTGGAGATTCTTTATCAGAGCAGATGCTTCTCCAAGCTTATTTCACTTTTCAGGTGATTCTGGGAACTCAAAGTGACATAAGAGGGAGGGCCATTTTATTTTGTGTGTGTGTGTGTGTGTGTGTGTGTGTGTGTGTGTGTCTGTATTTCATTTGCTCTGATCTTTTATTCATTTTGTAAAAATCTCTGCCCATTACATCTTTTGGGTCATTTGGCTTGACTCATTACCTTACACAACATCTGCATCTTGTAAAATTTTCCTAGTTGTGTATTTTCAGTTTAAACGTGTTCTTGACAGTTTTACTGTTACAAAATGAACTTGTTTGTGCTAGCATTTGCCAATTCACAGATGTCTTATTTATAGGATAAGAGAGGGCATTTGTCTTCATTTAGAAAATAGCTCATGAGTCTTCATAGTCCTTATATTCTTCTTATCCATAAAAGCTATGAGCATAGCACTGATCCAAATCTATTTAAACTTTGATTGGTCAAAACCCAGAACAATGGAATTAAACAAATATTTGGAAAAGAACTTCTCACTGCCCAGATCTATTTCTCAATCCTCCATGTATTTTAATAATTTAGGTGGCCAAGTGGCTTATGCAGGGCACACTGCTGAGATGTATTTGGTGAGATATATTTTGTGTGGCTGCCTTTATTGGAAGCTGATTGTCAAATGGTATAACAGGTGAGGGGCTTTTTCCTAGTGAAGCCAGAGATCAGTGTTTACTTATATAAGAGACACATTCAGTAATTCAATGGGTCATGTCTATTTATTGCCTACCATATTTACCAGGCATTGTTGCTTTTGAGAGTAGAGTGATAATCAATTCAGACATGATCTTTGTTTTCACTAAGCCCAAACAAAATAAGCAGACAATTATAGCACCATATGTAAAGTGCTAGGATAAGGCAGTACCCGGAGGGATACCTAACCCAGACAATAGGGTCCGAAAAGACTTCTCAAAAGGTGTGAAATCTATACTGAGACCTAGAAAGTGAATAAATGGAAGCTAAGTGTTGTGGTTAACTACTTTGGTATAACAACCCTCAAACATAGTGACATAGAGCAATCGTTTTACTATATTTTACAGTTTCATGGGTTAGGAATTTGCACCGGGCTTGACTGGGAGATGCTGGTGCTCCATGTGATTTTTATACAGTGGGTTGTGTTCTAAGCCCTAATGCTCAACTGCAGAATTCTTTCTTTCTTAGTGGCTCAAGGCTCATGGAGAGCACTCTGAGATGAAGATGGAATCTCTGAGACCTTCTCTGACCAAGGCTCAGATATCACACGGCATGACTTCCTCAGTATTTCAGTCGTTTCAAGAGAGTCATAGAGAAAGCCCAGATTCAAGGAAAAAGGATACACAAGGTTGTGAATAGAACAATGTTCACAATAGAATGTTCTGTGGCAATTAAATACATGATGTTTGTCTCCTTTTCTCTTTAACAATAGAAATTATATTTATCTTCGGGAGTTGCTCTTTTTAAGGTTTTCCCAAATATGCCTAGACATTTTTCTCCTAACAAAGTTGCAACAGTTTCCAGTTTCCCAGAGGGAGGAAGAAATCATAGAAGTCATTGGCCATGATCTGTTGGCATTGGAAACTTGTCCTAGTTGTGAGAAATCTTTTAATTATTTAAGTCAAGTTTAACTTATAAAATAAACACTCTTATGTCATGAAAAGCTTCATACAGTCTGTATATGACACCATTACTAATGTAATGAGCTAATGTTAACTGGCCTCTATCATCAGTCCACACCATGTTACCTTTTTGCATAATATAAAGTCTTTTTCTGAATTTGAGGCAAACCTCTAATCTCATTAATTTATTCTGTTGACTAATCTCCTGTATTTTCCTCCTGGTGATTGGTGCCAAGGGAAAACTGGCCAAAGATCTGAGGAGGCTAATAGGATGACATTTCATATACCATGATATTAAAAAAAAGCCTAATCTGGAAAAATTAACATGAGATCAACCTATTTTTATTGCTAACGAAAGTAAAGGGATGGTGTTGCCTTGATTTTCAATATTTTGAAATTTTTAAGTAGGTATAAAAAAATCCTTTTGCCACACATTTTAGGCCCTTGAAACAAACAACTTCTAGGCTGTAAAACAAAACTATATACAGTTTTGTAAAATGTTAATTTTTAATTTTTGTGGGTACATAGTAGTTGTATATATTTATGGTTTACATGAGATATTTTGATACAGGCATGCAATGCATCATAATCACATCAGGGTAAATGGAGTATCCATCATCTCAAGCATTTTTCCTCTATGTACAAACAATCCAATTATACTCTTTTAGTTATTTTAAAATGTACAATTAAATCAGTTTTTACTATATTCATCCAGTTGTGCTAGCAAATACTAGGTCTTATTCATTCTTTCTATTTTTTGTACCCATTAGCCTTTCAAACTTCCTTCTCAGCCCCTGACTACCCTTCCTCTGGTAACCATCCTTCTACTCTCTAGCTCCACGAGTTCAATTGAAAAACTATGCAGTTTTGATTGTGCCATAAATGGCCTAATCGAAAACAAAGACTTTTTTTTCTTCCTGTTCTGGGTGGACCCCTGTTCTGAGTTGCTTACACATTAAGTCCATAGTTTATAGAAGAACTTCTCCCCTGATAGGCCAAATATTTTTCTCTTGGGTGATTTTGTAAAAAGTTTAAATATGTCAGAATATAAAATTTTGAGGCCATCCTTACTCTCCTGTGTTCTCATCTTTTTTCTTTTCTTTTTTTTGCAGCAGGGAAATAGCTTCACGGACTTTTGACAGTGTACTCAAACTATGTATTTCAATATGTCTATTTCAAGATTATGTATCTTCTATCGGATTATTTACTTGTCAAGTTTGATATACGTGATCAGAAAATAACAGTACTATTATGATTAGTATCATTTTTCACTACAATTAAGAAAATAACATGTACATATTTTGATTTTAGAATAATAGTAATATTTAATATTATTATACTGACCACTAGATGGAGACAAGCCCTCCTCGCTTCACTCATGATAGTTTTCTCATGGTTGAGTAGAAACCTGCAACAAAAGAGTCAGCTTATTACAGTACTGGATGTTCAGAATTATAACAGATATATTATTAGAAGCTTTTATTACTGTCAGCATCATAAGTCTCAGAAGCATGTTTAATCTGAGGAATGTGTACTCTGTTTATACAAAGCATTTTCTGTTATCACTGGGAGTCATTTCCAAACTAAATAGTAATGACATTATAAAAGCAAATTTTTTTCTCAATAACTTATCAGTACATTCAAAATTCACAGGTTTTGTTTCTTGCACTTTTTTAAAATTGCTTTTTTGAAACATTAAAAGAGTTGCTCTTTCACTGAGTTCTTAAGGAGACATTTGGTGTTCAACTTTCACGCAAGTTATTTGTTTTGACATAAAATATAAAGCAAACATTTAGAAAAAACTAACATAAATTCATACTCTATTGCTTAGGTAATGTTTATCACCTAAGAGAGATTGATTTAATAAAATATAGAGTCTACACATTACTTTATAATTTAGCATCCTCCTAAGGTAAGATGTTAACATCTTAACAAGATGAGAATTTGTGCACTCTGTCCAGTGGTCCTCATATTTGCTCACATGTTCTCTTTTACGTATCTCAAAGACCAGTTTTTTCCATTTTTTTTTAAGAGTAAGATTTCCTGTGTATTGTAAAAAATGAAATAAAATAATTTTAGGACACTGTTCTATCACTGTTTTTAATATTCCAATGAAATCTAAAGCCATATGATAGATATATATATTTATATATAATATAATAAATATAAGTATGAAGCAAATATCATATGATATAAATATAAAGCCATATGATATATATATGATCATATAGCCATGTGATCTTTAGCATCATCTATTTTTAAAATGCATTATCAAGATTTTCATTTTAATATTTCTTTTTTACCCCTTGGACTCATGTTTTTCATTCTATTTTTCTTCACAGAATATTATCCAAATGTAACATATTTTATGCTTAAAAGTCTTATTAAACACACTATAATATTTTTCTGGTACAAAATTATGTATCTCTGCCATTAAGTTATATATGCATTTATTTGTTTTTTGTCCATCTTTACCTACCAGAATACAGACTCCATACTGACAGAAATTTGTTTTCTGTTTTGTTGCTGTTAAATTCTAATCATTTGAAACAGGGCTCAGTCCAGAGCAGACATTGACTAAATTTTTTTTAATGAATGAAGATGAAATTTAAAAGTTTTCAATTTTTGTATGATGAAGAGTCTCTATGTTGTAAATGTTTCATCCTAGATTGCATTTTCATGACAATTATTAAAATAAACCTTTTAAATAATATAAAATATGTTAAACTGTTGATAATTACTGAGACAAAAGTAAAGTGTTGTCAGAAATGCAGTTTTTAATGAGATGAATGGAGCTTTTCATGTTTTCATTAAGTCACATATCCGTGGATGAATATTGTTTATTGCTGGATAGAGCTCAGTATCAATTCTATTTCAACTTTTTATTTTCATAGATGTAAATACTAAAACAAGTTAATCATATAATCACGACTCTTTCAAATGCTCCTTAGATGCCAACTATCATATAGTTATTTGTCATTGACAGAATTGCAATGATTCATTGGATAATGGGTTGATTAAGTTCTTCTTCAATTTTATTGAAAGTAGAGCATATATAACTACCTTATTGGCAAGACGGTGTTACCCAGAGGCACCATTGTTTCCAAATGTCCATTTAACTTCTTAGACGTATATACCTCTAGATGTACTTTTGTTAAAAAAAAAAAAAAAAGAAAAAGAAAAGTGGACAATCACAAAGAGAGAGGTAATAGTGAAAGAAAAGGAGGGACGACATTGGCTTCAGTTCCATCAGAGTTTCTTGGGTCCTCACGCAAATTACGTGAAGGAAGCATACAAATGAAATTAAAGACCTAGAAATGTATTGCCTTAAAGCTATACCTCCTGCTATTTATTTTTTGTGTATACACAGATTACGTTAATTTATAGGTTATAGTTCCAGGCTACCATTTAATTTCACTGTGGCAGCCTGAGTCCCAGTACTTTGAGCTGACACAGCTAAAGCAGAGTAATACCCTATCTGACAGTGGTGGAAACTGTGCCAGTCTTAAATACCCCACAATAATGATAGGAAAGCTGTTCCAGTTGGGCAAATAAACTGATACATGCAGCATTAAATGATAATGCGCTCATCTAACAGAATAATCTTCCCATCTGATGATCATGACTGGTCATAGGTCAATGCAGGGACAGTTGTGTTTTCCAAAAGATTAGTCATCTGAGCCAGAATAGGATCTCTATTTAGTATAAGAACTATAATTTACTGAAAAATTGTGGAGATGCTTGCTCAATTAAACACATTATTTCTAGTCTTCGTGGTCATCTAACCTAGTAAGACACGTATTGTTATCTCCATCTGCTAATTAAAATATGAGGATAAAAGATGTTGAGTAACTTGCCGAAGGTCACATAAGAAGCGATAAGTAGCACAGTGGTCACATAAAGAGCACATATTGCAATGTCCACCCAAAATAATAATAACAATAAGAAACATTTATTAAGCATTTACTATTGTTAAGCTCAGTGTTCCAGCTGCTGAGCATGAAGGATGAAGCACCAAGAAGCTTTGCTAGGAAACAGCAGAGCCAAGATTCAACACACGCAGCCTGAGTCCAGAGCCCAAATTTTTTTTTTTTTTTTTTTTTTTTTTTTTTTTTTTTGAGACAGGGTCTCGCTCTGTCGCCTTGGCTGGAGTACACTGGCATGATCGCTCACTGCAACCTCTGCCTCCCGGGTTCAAGCTATTCTTGTGCCTCAGCCTCCTGGGTAGCTGGGAGTACAGGTGTGCACTACCACGCCAGGCTAATTTTGTATTTTTAGTAGAGACAGTGTTTCACCATGGTGGCCAGGCTGGTCTCGAACTCCTGACCTCAAGTGATCCACCTGCCTCGGCCTCCCAAAGGATTACGGGTGTGAGCCACCATGCTGGGCCAGAGCCCAAACTCTTATTAACTCCCATATGGCACCTACGAAAGTCAATCATTAAAATTCATAACTACATTAAAACAACAGAAAGGGAACATCTCACTGACTAGAACCTAGGAGGAATGCCTGAAATATAGAAAGCAAATAGAAGCAGAGCAGCATTAGGCAGATAATGGGAGCAGATGCTGGAGAGGAGGTGGATGCTGAGGAGACAGAGGCAGTGGTCATCCTCAGGGTAATTAACTGGGTATCATAGCAAAAGCATCTAGGAAACAGACTCCCAGTATGTTACTTCTTGGCCAGCCAGGATGTCTGCATCATCAGGCACTAGCATGTGGGAGTTTGGGTCTGAGAAATAAGGCAGAATTCCAAGTGGTTGGCAAGACTGAGAAGTGGAGTGTACTCACAACCAGGAGACCTGCTGCTGATGCACTTGGTCCAGTAGCACATTCTGCACCCTCAAGAACATCTCTCAAACACACTGCTGCACAAATTCCAGCAGCTCATTAGAATCCTTAACCCTTACCTGGGTTATGCAAATATGCAGCAGACAATCTAATCAGAAATTTCAGCCATAAAATGAAGAGCACAATCAAGAATCATCAAACATTTAAGAATACAGTAAAAGGGGGCCGACATATTTAAGTACAGTAAACATATTATGCATATCTGAAAAACCCAGAATGCTGCAAGTGAACATTTAACTCATAAAAAAAATTAAACAGAGATCATAAAAATTAAAGCTAAATCAATTCAGTGCTGGTAGATGAAACAAAATGGGTCACTTGTTCATAACTGTTGAAGATATTTAATGATAAGTACATGGGTTTTACTATTTCTTTCTATTTTAACATATATCTGAAATTTTCAATAATAAAAGACTGAAATCATATATTTAAAAGGCCAAATAGAAAAATCAATACGGTAGAAATTAAGCCAAGGCATTCTTACTGAACCTACCACAAAAGATAAAGGGAATGAACATATCAAAGAAAAATTAAATGACAGGAAAGGCAGATCTTGCAGTTGTAACATCATCTTGTAGGAGTTACCTGAGTGATGGGCCACAATATACAATCATGTACCCTATAATAACATTTCGACCAACAACCAATGACATATACGACAGTGGTACCAGAAGATTATAATACTGTATTTTTACTGTACTATGTACTATGGAGTACAATGTGATATTATGATACATGTACAAAATGTGGAATGATTAAATCAAGGTAATTAACATATCCATCACCTCAAATATTTATCATTTTTTGTGGGAGAATATTTGAAATTTACTCAGTGATTTCAAAATACACAGTACATTATTAATAACTATAGCCACCATGTTGCACAATAGATCACACACAAAAAAATTATTATTCCTTCCTAAAATGAAACTGGGTATCTTTTGATCAACGTCCTCCTGTTCCCCTCCTACTCAGTCTTTAGGAGCCACCATTCTGCTCTCTGCTTCCATGAATTTAGTTGTTCTAGATTCCACATATAAGTGAGAATATGCAGCATTTGTCTTTTTTTTTTTTTTTAACACAGATGTCCTTTTCACACCCCGGCTTTCTCAATTATACTGATCCTTATTTTCTATATTTCTGTTGGCATCCTTTGCATAGCCATAACCTAAAGATTTATATTTAAATGTTGTTTTTCTAAAGAAAACATTTTATTTCCTCATTCACATACATTGTGGTTTAAAGGATATTTTAGCTTATCGAGTAAATGGCGTGTCCCTTACTCTTAGAAATCACTTTTAAAAAAATTTTCAATCACAGGCACCCAAAGTCAGCGGCTATTTTCAATTGGCAGTGGATTCGAGCTCTAGCTCTCTTTTTTATGCCCTGTCATCCCGCTCAAGTGGTTAATGATCAACAGATCATTGGAGAAGCATAACAGGAATCATTAAGGCAAATATTTTACCGTTTCATACGGGTTATTTCCCCTCAAGTTCTTTCTCTTTTATGTAAAGGTTTTTGTATGTCAATTTTTCATAAGAAGGAATAAGTAGTTTTCTTAACCTTTTGAGTATTATTACCAATAATTTATCAGAAAGGTAAATATAAATGATTTCAGATTTTACTGTATTCTTGATTGTTCCCAGAATGGAACTATCTTTATTTTCTGGAAAACCACACTTAAAAAAAAAAAAAGAAAAGAAAAACATTTGTCCACTCTTGTTAGCCTCCTGCCAGGGGCTGTGGCTCTGTAGAAAACTGTGGTCTCTTGAGACCAGGTAATGAGCAGAGCCACCTTCTGTCTTCATGTCTGGATCTGCAAATTCCTAATCATACCTTGGAGCAGAAGCCTCAGGCTGACACTGAATAAGCTGGGTCTTGACTTTAGTGGAGGAAGTGGCAAACTATCACATAAGAAGACATGGTGACACAGTGGTAAAGGGAGAAAGAAAACAAGATCCTCCCTCTCTAAAATGAGACTGAAAATAAAACTGTTTAATAAGTAATATGTAAAGGGAAAGATAAACAAATTTATTGGAAAATAAAAGTGCTTGGAAATTAAATGAATGTAGATTTAATTCAAGAAAATAGAAAAAGAGTGGAACAAGCTGAAAGAAAGAAGAAAGGATGTTACATATGTAAAAGCAAAAATTCATAAAATGAAAACAAAGGAACAATAGTATCAGGAACTAAAATCTGGTTCTTTTTACAAGACTGATAAAGTGGAAAAAAGATATAAATAAATAACAAATGAAATGATAATAGGACATGATTATGGATCCAATGGCAACTTTTGAAATCATTTATGAATATTATTAATAACTTTCATCCAATACATTTTAATATTTAGATACAATGCATAATTCATAGAAGAATTACCAAAAATTATGTTGGGAAGGAATAGAAAACTTAAAAAATAATAACTATTAAACCTTGGCACAATTAAAGCTATTATTTCTGTATTCTAGAGTGTCCCGACCCCTTTCTCCAACATTAAGGCTAGAAAATTTAATAAGTGAGCTTTATAAAGCTTTCAAGGAACAAATAACCTCTACTATGTATATATTGTGAAAGAAATGAACATTATCCAACTGGTTCTATTAGATTAATTTATGCTTATTATCAAAGCCAAAAAAGATAGTACAAGAAAAGTCAACTACATGGACAAATCTTGTTGTGAACCCAGAGAGGAAAATTTAAATAAAGTATTAGGAAATTAAATGTAACATTTATGGAGGATATATTAATAAGTTAAAAGAAGAAAGTTGTATAAGGAACTTAATATTGTTGAAAGAAAATTTAAGAGAATATGCTCATGACTCATGATTGAAGAGGATTTCACCATAGATAAATTGGAGTATATGAATTTTAAGAACCTCTATTCAGCCAGAAATAAAAAACATGCTATGAACAAAGTTTTGGAAAATCTACGATTTGGAGTATGCATTTACAACTGTGATATCCAACAAAGGATTACTCTGCAGAAATAAGGAATAAGTTCTACAAATATACCAGAACCAAGTGATGGATTTGAATAGAATCCAATAGCTAAAATCCAGTAAGTACTATGAAAAAAGATGCTAGTAAAAAAATTAAAATTTAAAAAATACACATCAGATTAACAAAAGTATGTCTATTGTTGACAATACCCAGTGTTGGATAAGATCCGAAGCCTAGTGGAAATGTAAATTGCCACATGCATTTTGAAGAGTAGTTTGGTTATATTAAACAGAGATGAAAACTAAAGAATCTCTTATTTATGTATTCAAAGAGATATTTATGAAAATGTTCATAGCATCGTTGAGTAATAGCAAAAAAAGAGGATAACATTACACATATAAATTGTGGAAAAAATCTTGTAATAGATATGGCACAGCAGTGAAAATGAATGAACTACAGCTGCATATATCAACTTGATTGGGTTTTTTCCCAAGATGGCAGATTAGAAGCTTTCAGCATGACTCAGTCCCTTGGAAATAGCAACATAGTAGATAAAAAGCAACTTTATGAGTTTTAATTCAAGAAGGAAAACAGAAACCCACCAGAATCATGAAGGACACCCCAGATCCCAGGGAGGAGAATGCTAGCAAACAGCCTCTGTGATGGTGTCTGGCTGATAAAAGTCAGTGAAGCCCAAGTATGTGAGAGAGGCAGAGAGCCTCCCTCTGTGAACTATCTTTCCCCCAGAGATCTGAGCAACCCAGGCCGAGAAAGAGCACTTTGTTTCTCCCAGGCCCTGGAGCTAACTTGGGGAGAGGCTTGGAGATGCTGTGAGAGAAAGACATGGTCTTTTCCCAGACCTGGGACTGAGAGGATGCCATTTTTAATTTGGGAACATACAAATTCAGCCACTCTTAGCTGACCCAACAGCATGGTCATGCAGGCATTTTAATCTCAGGCCAGAGATTGGAGCGCCTGCTATGGAGCAGCATAGGGGCTTCCACAACCAGGAGTGTGGAAAGTGTCCCAGCAGTAGGTTTTTGAATTGTGTTCTTTCCTATCACAAGCCTGGGGCCGGAGGAGAGCTGCTACAGCTGCAATTTCTCCCAAGCAGCAAGACTTGCAGCCAAGAGCAGCTTGGGGACCTGGAACTGATCTGTGTGTGCCATTTCTGGGTGTCCCAGGCTGCTCCTCTGAGATCATGGTGCAGCAGGGCCCTCTCCACTCTATGCCCAGGCAGATTTCCTGGCATTCAAAACACTTATTTGCCTGGCTCAGCAGCTTCAGCTGCACCATCTTTCCTGGGCATGGATTATGGTACAGTGAGGACCTCTCCGCTCCATGTCCATGCAGATCTCCAGGGATTTGCAGCACACACTCACCTAGACGAGCAGTCTGAGGTGCCCCACACTTCCTGTGCAGAGATTCTAGTTCAGGGGGCACCGCTATGCTACACACCCAGGCACACAGCCCTCCAGGCATTCAGAGTACCTGCTTGCCTGATCCAGAAGCCTGAGTTGTCCCATCCCTCCTGTGCAGAGACCTTATGCAGCGAAAGCCCTCTCCACTCCACTCCTGAGCAGATCTCCAGACATTCAGGGGCACCCACTCACCCAGATCAGCAGCCTGAGCTGCCCCACCCTGCCTGTGCAGAGATTCTTGTGTGGGGAGGCCCTCTCTGCTTCATGACCAGAGAGATCTTCAGGAATTTAGAGACACCTGTTCTACTTCACCAGCCTGAGCCACCCCACCCTTTCTGAGTATAGATTATGGTGTAGTGGGGCTCTTTCTGCTGTACACCCAGGTAGATCTCCAGGCATTTGGAGCACCAGATGGCCCAAATCAGCAACTTGTGCCACCCCACCCTGCCAGTATGGAGATTCTGGTGCAGGGGGTCTGTCTCTACTACACACTCAAGCAGATCTCTAGACATTCAGAGCACCTGCTTGCCTGGTCCATGATCCTGAGTTGCCGCACCCCTCCATGCAGAGAGTTTAATGAAGGGGATGCCCTCTATCTGCTCCACACCCAGGCAGATCTCCAGGCATCTGGAGCACACACTCTCCTGGGTTAGTAGTTTAGGACATTCCACATTCCTGTGCGGAGAACTTGGAGACAGGGAGGTTTTCCAGTTCCATGGCTAGGCACACCTCTAGGCATTTGATGACCATGCACTGGATTCTCCCATGGTGCCAGTGCGTGTGCCTGCCATCAGGGGACCTGTAAGTGGACCTGCCCAGGCTGGCCCCACCCTTTGTGGTTCCCACACCCTGGGGCTGAGCAGGGAGATCACAACACTGTGCATTCTATGAATCAGCCCATTGCCTGAGGCAACAGAGAGCTTCTGACAGTAAATAGGGATCAAGTATATTCCTAACCATGTTGGCTGTAGCTGGCTCTTACCTATAAGGACCATCTACTGGCTTATAGGTGAAACTGCGCAGCCCAAAATAAAACCTAACAAAGAAGTGCCACAGAAGTAAAGCCAAAAGGTCCTACCCTGTATTCTCTATAGTTGCACCTCCAAGGAGGGGGGAAAGGGAAAGAGAAAGAAAAAAACATAATATTATAGGAAAAGAAAGAAAAAAGAAAAAGTCCTACTCGCATTAAAATAATCTCAAAAATTAGAAGTGCCAGTGTCTCTCAATGAGAAAGAACCAGCACAAGAATACTGGCACCATGAAAAAGCTGAATGTAGTGACACCACCAAGGGATCGCACTATCTCTCCAGCAATGGTCCCTAATGAAAATGGAAACTCAGAAATGACAGAAAAAGAATTCGAAGTATCAATCGCAAGGAAGCTCAGTGAGATCCAAGATGGGCTGAAAGTCAATACAAAGAAACTGCTAAAGCAATCCGGGAAATGAAGGGAGAGATAAACATTTTATTTAAAAAGTCAATCCAAGCTTCCAGAACTGAACACTTAAGAAATTTCAAAATACAATGGAAACTTTTATCAATAGGCTGGAATAAGCAGAAGAAAGAATTTCAGAGCTTGAGTACTGGTTTTTCAAAGTAACACAGTCAGACAAAATTTTTTAAAAAAAGAATTTCTAAAATGAACAAAGTTTTCAAGAAATATGGGATTATGCAAATGACCAAACCCATGAATTATTGGCATACTTGAGAGAGAAGAAAAAGTAAACAATCTGGAAAACACATTTGAGGGAATAATTCAAGAAAAATTTCCTAATCTTGCTGGAGAGGTAGACATCCAGACACAAGAAATCCAGAAAATACCTGTGAGATAATATACAAAATGAACATCACCAAGGCATAGAGTCACCAGATTGTCCAAGGTCAATGCTAAAGAAAAAATCTTAAAGGATGCTAGAGAAAAAGATTAGATCACATATGAAGGGAACCCCATCAGGCTAACAGCTGACTTCTCAGCAGAAACCTTACAAGCCAGGAGAGATTGGGGGGCTATCTTCAGCATTCTAAAAGAAAAGAAATTTTAACAAATAATTTCATATCTCACCAGACTAAGCTGCATAAGGAGTTTTTCCAGAAAATCAAGAGCTAAGAACTCATTACCACTAGACCAACATTACAAGAAATACTTAAGGGAGTTCTAAACACGGAAATGAAAGAACAATACCTGCTACAACAAAAACACATTTAAGTACATAGCACTCAGACTTTGTAAAGCAACCACACAATAGAAACTGCAAAGCAACCAGCTAACAATGTTATGATAGCATGAAAACCTCACATAACAATATTAACCTTGAATTTAACTGGTTTAAACTCTACAGTTGAAAGGCACACAGTGGCAATTTGGATTAAAATACAAGACCCACCCATCTGCTGTCTTCAAGAGACCCATCTCACATGTAATGGCACGCATAGGCTCAAAGTAAAGGATTAGAGAAAGATCTATCATGCACATGGAAAACAAAAAAGAGCAGGGGTCACTATTTTTATATCTGATGAAACAGACCTTAAACCAACAACAGTGAAACAACAACAACAACAACAACAACAACAAAAACCAAGGAAGGGCATTACATAATAATAAAGGATTGAATTCAACAAGACTTAACTATACTAAATATATATGTACCCAACATTGGAGCAGTCAGATTCATAAAACAAGTATTTATAGACCTATGAAAAGACTGAGACAGCCACACAATAATAGTGGGGAACTTTAACACCCCACTGACAGCATTAGATCATCAAAGAAGAAAAATAGCAGAGAGATTCTGGACTTAAACTTGATACTTTACCAATTGGAACTAATAGACATCTACATAATACTCCACCTAACAACCACAGAATATATATTCTTCTCATCTGCACACAGAACATATTCCAAGACTGATTACATGCTCAGCCATAATGTACATCTCAATAAATTAAAAGAAAATTGAAATCATACCAACCACACTTTTGGACCACAATGGAATAAAAATAGAAATCAATACTAAGAAGATCTCTAAAAACCACACAATTACATGGAAATTAAACAACTTGCTTCTGAATGACTTTTGGGTAAACAATGATATTAAGGCAGAAATAAAAAAATTATCTGAAGTAATTGAAAACAGAGACACAACATACCAAAATCTCTGGGATGCAGCAAAAGCAGTGTAAAGAGGACAGTCTATAGTGCTAAATGCCTACCTTAAAAAGCTAGAAAGATCTGAAAATAAAGATCCAACATCACACCTGCAGGAACCAGGAAAACAAGAACAAACTAACTCCAAAGCTAGCATATGAAAAGAAATAACTAAAATTAAATCAGAAATAAATGAATTTGAGACCCAGAAATTCATACAAAAAAGATCAACGAATCCAAAAGTTGGTTCTTTCAAAGGATAAATAAGATTGATAGACCACTAAATAGATTAACAAAGAAAAAAAAAGAGAGAAAATCCAAAAAAGCACAATCAGAAATGACAAAGGTGATATTACAGTTGATCCCCACAGAAACACAAAGATCCTCAGAGATTATCTGAACCCCTCTGTTACACAAACTAGAAAATCTAGAGGAAATGGATAAGTTCCTAAAAACCCACATTCTCCCAAGACTGAATCAGGAAGAAATTGAAACACTGAAAAGATGAATATCAAGTTCCAAAATTGAATCAGTAATAATACATCTACCAACAAAAAAAAAGACCCAGACCAGAGAGATTTTACAGCAGAATTCTACCAGACATACAAAGAAGAGCTGGTACCCACTCTATTGAAACTATCCCCAAAAAAGTTAAAGAGGAAGGACTCCTTTCTAACTCATTTTATAAAGCCAGCATCACCCTGATACCAACACCTGGCAAAGATACAATGGATAAAGAAACTAAAGGCCAACATCCCAGATAAACATAGATGTAAAAATTCTCAACAAAATGCTAGCAAAGTGAATTCAACAACATATCAAAAAGTTAATTCACCATGATCAAGTAGGCTTTATTCCTGGGGTGCAAGTTTCATTCAGCATACACAAATCAGTAAATACAGTTCACTACATAAATAGAATTAAAAACAAAAACCAAAAGACCATCTCAATAGATGTGGAAAAAGCTTTCAATAAAATGCAACATCCCTTCATGATGAAAATCCCTAAGAAACTAGGTATCAAAGTAACATACCTCAAAATAACAAGAGCCATTTATGAGAAACCCACAGCTGACGTCATGCTGAACAGGCAAAAAGTGGAAGCATTCCCTTTGTGAAATGGAACGAGACAAAAATGCCTACTTTCACCACTCCCATTCAATGTAGTACTGGAATGCTAACCAGAGCAATCAAGCAAGAGAAAGAAATAAAAGGCACCCAAATAGGGAAAGAAGTCAAGCTATCTCTCTTCATGGATGACCTGATTCTACACCTAGTAAGCCCTAGAGATTCCACCAAAATGTTCCTGGAACTGATACACAACTTCAGTAAATTTTCAGGATACAAAATCAATGTACGAAATTCAGTAGCATTTGTACACACCAATAATGTGCAAGCTGAAAGCGAAATCAAAAATACAATCCCGTTTACAGTAGCCAAAAAAAAAAAAATACCTAGGAGTATATCTCACCAAGGAGGTGAAAGATCTTTACACCAAGAAGAACAAAGCACTGCTAAAAGAAATAACTTATGTCAAATAAATGGAAAAATATTCCATGCTCATGGATTGAAAGAATCAACATAATGTAAATGGTTATTCTGCCCAAAGCAACCTATAGATTCAACACTATTCCTGTCAACCTACCAATGTAATTTTTCATAAAACTAGAAAAAAAAACTATTCTAAAATTTATATGGAGCCAAAAAAGAGCCCAAATAGCCAAAGCAACCCTAAGCAAAAAGAACAAAGCCAGAGGCATCACATTACCAGATTCAAACTATACTATAAGGCTACAGTAACAGACACGTAGATCAACGGAACAGAAAAGAGAACCTAGAAATAAAGTCACACACCTGCAGCCATCTAATCTTTGACAAAATAAACAAAAACAAAAACAATGGGGAAAGGATTCCCTATTCAATCAACGGTGCTGGGATAGCTGACTAGTCATATGCTGAAGAATGAAACTGGACTCCTACCTTTCACCATATACAAAAAGCTGCTCAAAATGAACTAAACATTTCATTGTAAGACCTCAAAATGTAAGAATCCTAGAAGAAAACCTAAGAAACATCAGTCTGGGCATTGGCCTTGGGAAAGAATGTATAATTAAGTCCTCCACAGCAATTACACAAAAATGAAAATTGACAAGTGGAACCTAATTAGACTAAAGAGCTTCTGCACAGCAAAAGTAATCATCAACAGAGTAAACAAGCAACTTACAGAATGGGAGAAAATATTCACAAACTATGCTTCCAGTGAAGATCTAGTGTCCAGAATCTGTAAGAAACTAAACAGTTGAATAAGCAAAAAATAAATAACCCCATAAAAATGTTTAAAAGACATAGACATGTCTCAAAAGAAGACATACAAGCAGCCATCAAACATATGAAAAAATGTTTCATATCATTAATCATCAGAAAAATGCAAATCAAAAACACAATGGATACTATCTCACACCAGTCAAAATGGCTGTTAATAAAAAGCCTAAAAAAACAACAGATGCTGGCAAGGCTGCAGAGAAAGGGAACACTTATACACTGTTGGTGGGAACGTAAATTAGTTCAGCAACTGTGTAAAGCAGTTTAGAGATTTCTCAAAGAAATTAAAACAGAACTACCATATGACCAAGCAATTGCATTACTGGATATATGTGTCCACAAGAAAATAAATCATTCTACCAAAAAGACAGATGCACTCGTATGTTGATTGCAACACTATTCACAATAGCAAAGACATGGAATCAGCCTAAGTGCCCATCACTGGTGGCTGGGATAAAGAAAATGTGGTACATATTCACCGTAGAATACTATGCAGCCATAAAAAAGAACAAAATCATGTCCTTTGTGGCAGCATGGATGCAGCTGGAGGTCATTATCCCTAATGAATTGATGCAGGAATAGAATACCAAATACTGCCTATTCTCAGTTACAAGTGGGAGCTAAATATTGGTTACTCATGAACATAAAGATGGCGACAACAGAAACTGGTGACTACTGGGGTGGCAGAGAAGCAGTGAAAAACTAACTATTGGGTATTATGCTGAGTACCTGGGTGATGGGATCATTTGTACCTCAAACCTCAGCATCACACAATATATCAAGTAGCTAACCTGCACATACCCTCCCTGAATTTAAAATAAAAGTTGAAAAGAAAATTTAATTAAATCTCAATTACAATATTAAGAAAATACATTACCAAAAAATACATACAATATGATATCATTTGTGTAAAATATGAAAACATGCCAAGCAGTGTTGGCCATTGTGCTATAATAATGTTATAATAATGTAAACATGCATGAGAAAAATAAATAATCAGATTCAGGTTGGTGATTATCTTGCAGAAGTTAGAGAGGGAGGAAGGAAAACATAAGATATGAGAGAGGTAGAGAGGGAACCCCAATCATATTTGTAATAAGTATTGCTTTAAAGAAAACCCTAAAAGTTGAAGCAAATATGGCAAACTGGTAGAACTTGATAGAGCTGGGTAGCTGGGTCTTGGTTCCAGATACTTAATTGTCATATATTTGGAATATTTCTTTTCTTCCTTTTTTTTTTTTTTAATTGAGACCGAGTTTCACTCTTGTCACCCGGGCTGGAGTGCAGTGGTGTGATTTTGGCTCACTGCAACCTCCGCTTCTCAGCTTCAAGTGATTCTCCTGCCTCAGCCTCCCGAGTAGCTGGCATGACAGGCATGCACCACCATGGCTGGCTAATTTTTATATTTTTAGTAGAGATGGGGTTTCACCACATTGGTCAGCCTGGTCTCAAACTCCTAACCTCAGGTGATCTGCCTACCTCAGCCTCCAGAAGCACTGGCATGAGGCACCGCACCCAGCCTGAAATATTTCTTGATAACCAAAGTAAGGGCATTAAAAACACAAGAAATCAGAAACCATCTTTTTAAAAACGGGTTTGGGAAAGTGTTTTATATAGGGTGGAGTTGGATTAAAAAATCAAATTTGCTGCTCCAAACTCTGGGACCCTCATTTAAGGAAGTGATGTCCTTTTCTTAACATCAGTCTTCTGGCTAGTTCAGGCCCATTTTCCCTGACCATATGAATTTTTCCAAATGGGATCTTTCAGCAGTATGCTTTTCAGCAATAAGGTTACAGGGGTTTTATGGGATCAGAATCTTTAGACAGTATGATCATTAAGAGAAGGTTAAACTGAAAAGTCAGAAGAAGAGAAAAATTTCACGGAATTCAAATGTAAGATTAGACATATGTTAAGGAACAAACAAGCCACATATATACATCTCATGTGATTGGGGGGGAATGTTTGTATTGCTTTTTTAGCTGTTTCTGGAAGAATCTTAAAAGTCCTCTTTATAGTCTCATTTGAGCATTTTGTTTTCTTCTTTTCTGGGCATGGTTAACAAATTAAAGAGCCTATTTCCTTTCCACAGCTGTGCGTCATTGCCTTAGGGACTATTATGGGAACGGATTCTAAAGGAGTTACTTCTGCTGTCCAGCAGCAAGAGCTCTTAATATAAACAAGCCTGTAAGCTACCCACATATTGGACAGATGTCTGCGAGCATTCCTGCTGGCTACTCTGTCCTGTGGGACGTCCACTGTGTATTCCCTGATAGCAGACCCCTGACCTATGAAGTAATGTTGCCCTGAAGACACTGGATGCAAAGATAGGTCTGAAGTAAATTCAGTGAATTTGCTTCCTTACGCAGCCCTTAGAAAGTGATGGCTGCAGTATCTGGGAGTTGTGGGAGATTGGATTGTATTTTATATCTATAGATATTTGTTAATTTTTACTATTTTCATGAAAATGAGAAATTCTAAAACTAAGGCATTTTGGAAAGCTAATATTTTCCAGTAGGGATAAATACATATTTTAAAGTTCCAAATAATTAAATGGCTTAGATGGGTGCATTTTACCAAAGGCCTATTCATAAAATGAGAATTGGATTAAGATTGCTTAAAATTAATGCAATAATGAAGCTGATGCTGACTTTCTTTCTAATGTACTAAAATAACTAGTCTGACTTCAAATATCTGTATTTATTTTATTTGCTAGACATCCTCACCTTATTAAAAAGGAATTTTCTTAGCAAGACTTATTTGGAGAATTGAGCAAGTGAGATTTTAGGAAATGGGACAAGAGCTAGAGCAGGATAATGTTCTAGAATATGCAAAGACAAAGGGAGCTATGCAGGTGCTTCGATTAGCTGAGATGTTTCCAGCCTGCTGAGAACGGACCTGATTGTATACCAAAGTCAGGCTTTCATTCTAACTGACTTTGGGCAATGAAAGTATGTTAGTAAATGGCTTTGGCATATGGTCATCTCAGACTGAGATCACTGATCTCACAGTCCTGAACTTTTGGAGTTGGAGGAGTTTTTAATATTGATAAGGAACTGTGGCCCAGGCAGGACCACACATCATGATGGTGTAAGTATCATTTATCCTTATCTTTACCTTTAATTTTTGAGTTCTAAAGGTACTTGATTGTTGTAAAAGTCTAAAAATATTATTTAAATATATACATACACATATATACATATAAATGTATATATTTAAATAATATATAAATGTATGTATTTATATATTTAAACATATGTATATAAACACTACTCATGAACAGATTTTGACAAAAAAGAAGAAAAAAAATCAAACTTGAATCCAACCAAGACTCTAGATCTTATTAATAATTTATGATAAATTTAAGGGAAAGAAAAATATGTCAGATTACATCATGAGGTTGCAATCAGCAAAATTTAGACAGTGCAAACTCTACTGGTTAAGGAGTTGTGTTTCTTCCACACACAAACATAGTTATGAAAAGGGAAGCTTTAAATGAAAAGAAATGTAACAGACCTACCAATCTAATGTCAATCTTAATTATAAAACTGTGGAGAGGGGTGTGTGTGTATGAAACAAACAGGTAAATATAAACAATAATTCATTTTTTACGCTATTAAGTAACCATTGTTAAAATTATTTTCTTTTTTAAAAAAATTATTTCAATTTTTTGAGATATAATTGGCAAGTAAATTTGTATAAGTTTAAGATATACAACATGATGATTTGATATTATATATTGTCAAATGATTACCACAATCAACACATCTATCACCTCACCTAGTTACCATTCTGTGTGTGTTTGTGTGTGTGTGTGTGTGTGTGTGTGGTGAGAACATTAAAAATCTATTTGCTCAGCAGATTTCAAGTATACAATATGGAATTTTCAACTATGGTAATATTAAAAGTTTCTTGGTATAATAATGACATTATAGCTTTTTGAGGGAGTTCTTATCTTTAAGAGATACAAACTATAATATTTACACATAAAATGATAGATGGCTGAGATCTACTTCAAAATATTCTGACTGGCATGGGGTAGCGTGGATAGGGGTATAGATAAAACAAAACTGTGAACATTTTGATAATTATTGAAAGTGAGTAATAGACTCACTGGGTTCCTTAAACTAGTCTTTCAACATGTGTGTTATATTTGAAAATTTCCATAATAAAAAGTTAGAAAAATTTCCTGAACACTAAGCTAAAATTTCCATGAAGGCCAGAATTGTGTCTATCTTATTTACCCTTTCATCCCTAGAACATAGCATAGTAGATATATATAATAGCATCTCAATGAAGTCAGAATTTATTAACCAACAATATTTGATATTTAATACTTGAATCTAAAGAGTTTCATTTGCCTTCATGAGGCCTCTGAGAAGTAGGATTCACTATACCTTAAGAAGTAGTGGAAGAACAGGGCTCAAAGAATAAACTCAGTCTATGTGCTGTATTAATTTATTTATGCCCCTACCATTTCTTGATTTAAGTGATCCTTTCAATCTGAGTCTGTCATATACCCTATTACAGAGGTCTTCCAAAAACTCTTATAGAGTTATTTTAAGGTCTAAGGTCTACTTTATCCTAACTTCCAAAATTCCCAGCAAGTTAATTGATGTTTTGGTTCTGTGTCCCCACCCAAATCTCATCTTGAATTACAATCCCCACGTGTTGGTGGAGGAGCCTGGTGGGAGGTGATTGAATCATGGGAGTGGACACCCCCCCCTTGCTGATCTCATGTTAGTGAGTTCTCACGAGATGTGGTTGTTTGAAAGTGTGTGGCACATGCGCCCTCACTCTCTCTCTCCGGCTCTGCCATGGTAAGACGTGCTTGCTTCTCTTTCACCTTCCAACATGATTGTTAACTTTCCTGAGGCCTCCCAGTCATGTGTCCTGTTGAGCCTGTGGAACTGAGCCAATTAAACCACTTTCCTTCCTAACTTACCCAGTCTCAGGTAGTTCTTTACAGGAGTGTGAGAACAGACTAATACATTAATTGAATAAACTTTTGTTTAGAAATTCAGTATAAAAGATATTCTGCCCTGTGATTGGGGTAAAGCAAAGGAAATATTTAGTCCTCGAGAAGCTAACTTCTATGGTGTGGATTAGGAGGCTACTCTCTGTATAGAAACTGACCCTAACATGTTTAGGAGTTGCTTTGCTCATGAGCTATGAGGGACGTTATTTTTTTTTTTTCTTCTTCATCTTACTGTCTTGAAACAAAGTCAGAGCAGCTGAACTATAGTGGGGTTATTGGTTATTTGAGTCAGCTGCTGCACTCACATGATATTACTCTAAGCTATGAGCCCTGATATGATTGAAGGAAGAGTTTTTGCCACTGATGTCATCCTGGCTTTGGTTGTGGAGCTTTCTTTAAAATTTCACTTTGCGTGATAGACATACTTAATCCTATGCAAAGATAAATCTAAATAGTGCTGGATAGTGAACATACATTATCATTTTTTGGTGTCTTTTTGTTGGTGGTGGTTTTTGTTTTGTTTTGACCACTGTCTAAGGCAGAAATCTAGTCCAAATTATGACAGACTTCTGACTCATCATTTGGAAAATGGCCTTCCATTTGCCAAAGGTTTATTCAGATGTTTTTATTTTATTATGATTATTATTTCTACTTTTTTTCCCTAGAATCTAAAGTTTTTAAGATTAAACCTACAAAATAGAAGGTTATCCTTTAACTATTAAAAAGGGAAAAAATAAAAACCCCAAGAATGTGATTATAATTTAGACTAGCCATGAGAATTAATGACTCCAACCCACACTCAACACAAAATTTTATTAGTGTACAGTTTGTACTGTATGCTCTTACATTTCAGTCCGTCATGCCCTAAAAATGTGCTTTTCCACTTGGATAAATAATTGAAAATCACCCAATGTCTAAGGCTAGTTTGCTTCTGATTTCCACTGTGAGGCTATACAACTTTTGGGAACATGTGATCAGTGCCGAACAAGGGCGAAAGTTTACCAACTATAGCTCCTTTAGTGTGAGTGTTGGTGTTTGGGCTCTGTTTCCCACAGAGGATTTTATCCTTAAATGGAGTGTGTCTATTTTTTATTTCACAAGTCCAAGTAACAATTTCATTTTAGTCAACAGCACAATTTTTTATATATATTTTACTGGTTCTGAGTGTTACTTTTGAGCAGACTTTCACATGAATTCACAAAAGTTAATATATTAAAAATAAAACACATATAATAAAAAATAGGCAAAGATGTTCAGAATCATGATATAGGGATGTTCCAGTTGGTTCTATCACTGGGTACCCTAGCTATTTAACAATTCACTACCAGATACCAGTTCTCCTCCTTGTTCCCATACAATTCACCAAAATCAAAGACTTCTACACACACACAAACACACACACACACACAGACACACACACAACAAACCTTCTTTTAAAGCCATATCCATTAGAAAGCCCAAATGTGTCATGATCAGCTAATTTCATTGATCAAGTCCAGCCCATTAGGAGGAAACAGGCAATATCTTTGCATGTCTATTTTAAACTTAATAAAAATACAAATTTCATTGAAAGCACTAAAGTGCAATATCTTGGGGTATGTAAAGAACAGGCAGGGCATGGGCCCTATAAACACCACCTGCTCTTCTCCAGAGCTGCTGTGATAAGGGGATCCTAGCTACAGGCTGTCAGTCTGGAAACTTTTTCGCTGAACACTTCGGTGTGTCAGTTCCTGGCCAGCAAATGTCAGTTGCTGAGTCAAACCTGAGGCATGCAGAGAAGGCCATCTTCTTAAGTGCCGGTACTGGGCACCTCTGACAAGAATGGCTTGGGCATCTAAGCATCTCAGGGTCTTCCTTCAATTCTACTGATGATGGAAATATATTTTGATCCCTTTGTAGGTTTAGTTTATTTACTTTTCAAGATCAATATTTTTCCCCAGCAAACTGATAGACATGATCTTTTAACATAAAAGTAAATTTCACTTTTTAAAGATGCTATTGATAAATTACTAGATTTTTTGAGACAGATGTAAATGGAGATTTTCCAGCTCCAGCAGCAGGCTTAAGGAAAAGTAAAACTATTGTACATACAGGAATATACAATTGTGAACAAAAATTGAAGTATAGTTAAGGATGATAAAAAAAGTTTACTAGTATATATTTACAAAGTTGATAATGTCTAATTAACAAATGCAGTATTCAAAATTCAAAGGCAGAAGGTAATAAACTATGACACAAATGAAGCGTTGTAGTAAAAACTAGCAAGTTTAAAACTGAGATTAGCTTAGCTGATACAGGACGGTCTTGGACCAATCCTGCTGATACGCAGGAAAGGACATAACCTCAGCAGCCCCATAGCCTGGACTTTTATTCATTGCCATTAAGAATAACATGAATGTTTTAGTGATCTGTGGCCACTGAAAATCTAACAGTTCCCTCTGGCTCTCAGGGTAGACAATCTGGATCTGCTAATACTTCCACTGATCACTGACTGTATGTCTCTTCCCAAAAGAAAAAAAATGGATTTGAGTATTTCAATGGGCAGAGTTTCAGTATCTGGCCATCTCTTTAGCCTCTGGAAAGTTTACAGATAGCCACTTTGGGTGAGCTCTCCATGTTGAGTTGGTTCAACTGGGCCCTGTAAGACAGAATCACATGGGTCAAAACTCAGTAGATTATAACTAAGAAACCACTCTTTGAAGGTACAGAGGTATGGCTAGACTTCTGAAGCTTTTTAGAAGAATGTATTGTAAATTGCAGGCTACATAGGAGTATGGGCTATCTGGCATAAGAAAAATAGAAAACTATTTTATTATGTAGATACCCACAAAGGCCATCATCATGTACTTATGAATAACATCTTTTATTCTTTGTTATGTTTGGAAATTTTATAATAAACATTTGCTATTCAAAATAAAAATTATCACTACTGCTCTTGTCAACAACTAAAACATAATAGATACATTTTTACTTATTTGACAAATATTTATTATATGCTTATTATACGATAAACATTGCTAGTTGCAGAGGATACAAGAGAGAAAATACAGACAAAGTTCATGGTTTTGGAGAAGATATGCACATTGGCAAATTTAACAGTATTATGCAGGCTGTGATAGAGGAAAGATAATAATATTTTTGGGTTATAGACAGGCATTTAACTGTAACCTGTGTAAACTTGCAGGGTGGGGGCTACCTGCAGATAATTACATATAGGCCAAAACCACCTAGAACTGAGTATAAGGGAGAAACAAGTGCAGAATGATGTCCAAGTTTCTCTTTCTGCCTTGAGGGACCAGATGAATGATGGTGCTATTCATTGAGGGAAAATAAATCCAGGAGGAAAAGCGAGATTAAGAAGAAGATCAGGCCAGGTGCAGTGGCTCATGTCTACAATCCCAACACTTCAAAGGTGAGAGGATCGCTTGAGGCCAGGAATTCAAGACCAGCCTGGAAAACATAGCAAGACCTCCCTCTCTCCAAAAAATTTAAAAAACCGAAGAAGGTACTGCATTCAGTTTTGAAGATGTTCTTGAAGTATTTGAGAAACCTTCAAGTGGATTGGAACAATAGGTAGAGAGAGATACAGTTCTGAATCTGAAGAGATAGATCTATGCTGGAGATAAAGCTGTGGGATTCATCAACCTATAAAAGATACTTGAAGTCATGGGAGTGAATCAGCTCACCCAGGGATAGTGAGTAGAATCAGAAAAGGCTTAAAAGGCAAAACCCAGCCCGGGCGTGGTGGCTTACGCCTTTAATCCCAGTACTTTGGGAGGCCGAGGGGGGCGAATCACGAGGTCAGGAGACCGAGACCATCCTGGCTAACACGGTGAAACCCCGTCTCTACTAAAAATACAAAAAATTAGCTGGGTGTGGTGGCAGGTGCCTGTAGGCCTAGCTACTCGAGAGGCTGAGACAGGAGAATGTCATGAACCCGGGAGGCAGAGCTTGCAGTGAGCCAAGATCGCGCCACTGCACTCCAGCCTGGGCGACAGAGCGAGACTCCATCTCAAAAAAACAAAACAAAACAAAACAAAACAAAAAAAACAACAAGGCAAAACCCTGAGAAACAGAGAAACATCATTATGTGCAGGTAAATGGAGGAAGGGAAACACAAAGAGACAGAAAAAGATTGGCCAGAGATAAGAAAGGATGGGAAAACCAAGGAGATAACAAGGGAAGTTGAACAATGGAAGTAGAAGGCATATGACAGTGAATTGAGATTTTATTAGACAATAAGCAAGTGTCAGAATGTATGAACTTAATTTTTAAAAAACTATTTGTCTGTCAAAAGGGAGGAAAGAGATAAGGTAGTAACTAGAGATTGAGAAGAATCTTAAAAGTGGAAGAGGCTTGTACACAATTAAAATGTTAATGGAAAAAACTCCCGTATAGAGTGAGGAACTTTAGATACAGCACACAGGCAAACAATCAATACAGCAAAATTCCTGAAGGCAGGGAGGAGCTGGAATTCAGATAATAAATGGAGAAATTAGCTTCAGATGGACGAGAAGCATCTCTTTCATTGTAAAGCAGAAAGAATGTTTAAAAAGACAATAGACTGGTTTGTGAATAGCTGCATATGTGATTTTGGTAGCGGGAAGTTCCTATTTTTCTAATGATATGGACAGGAGACATGGAAATACTGGGTATAAGAGGGTGGTTCCCTGGCAAAGGCCCCACCCTCAAGCCTGGATTCCCATAGCCCTGAGAACAGGCATTCCTGTTTTCATGCCCAAAGCGTTGCCTTTTGGCCCACCACACCCCCTATCCTGTAACCGTATAAACCCTGAACCCCAGGCTCCAGAATCAGAAGATGAGGAGACAAGCAGACAAATGGCAGCACAGCATGGCAGAGAAAGAGAGAAGAGAAGGAGTGACTGAGCACTGAGAGGAGTCTGACCACTGGCCAAACTCCAGGGGAAGATCATCTTCCCACTCCATCCCCCTTCCAGCTCCCAGTCCATCCCATTGAGAGCCTCTTCAACTACTCACTAAAAGCCCTGCATTCATCCTCCAAGTCTGTGTGACACCTGATTCTTCCAGGATGCTGGACAAGAGCTCAGGATACAGAAAGCTGCCACACTGGCCGTCTGTCCTTGCTGAAAGGCAGAGGGTCCACTGAGCTGGCTAATACTTAAGCCATCCACGGATGGCAAGGCTAAATGGGCACACTATAACACATGTCCACGTGGGCTCCTGCACCTGTCCAGTTGCATGCTCCCCCTCCTGTAAGAGGTTTGAGCAGCGGCAGCCACCAAACAGACAAGCCACACCTCCATCTCACACCCTGCAAGGGGGAGGGGGTCAGGGAACTCTCTTGTTTCAGTAACAGTTTTTGTTTTATACCACAATTGTCACTTATAGATCTTACTATATGCTATTGTTTTTATTCAACACAATTCATATAACTAAATGATTTTTCTCTTTCTACATAGTTTTTTTTTTAGAATTTAGCATATTTAAAACATTGCTTTGAAATATAAAGTACCCAGGTATACAGATATTTTGCACCACATCAACAGTTTCATTTTTATTTCTAACTTGCATAGTTTCTGGCTTCACAGTGAACCATTAACTGGGCACCAGAATTTCCATTTATGTATAGGTCTTTTGGCTAATATCAAATGTATAGAAAATCATTCTCAATTTTAAATATTAGCTCTATTTTTCAGACGTAGTTGGCAATCTATATAAATAGCTTCAGGAATGCAGCTTAAGCTGTATTAGTAGTTTAAGAAATAAGATAACCAGACATACAGGCAAAATGTTTGCAAAAGGATATTTTTGTTTGCATCATTTTTCATACTGACAAAATTTGGATACAAAGTAAAATTCAAACAAGGAGAAAATGCATGAATGTATTATGATTAATAAAATACATACAATTTAAAATATTATTCACAAAGGACTTAAATATTTATGACAATCATTGATAAAAACAGTGTAACATTAATAAATACAATATGACTTTTGTTGTGTTAATGTAAACACACATTGAAAAAATAGATTATTTGATACATTGCTACTGTTGTGGTTTGTATTTTGTTGTTCCATTTATCTGTGCTTTCTTTTTTTGTTTGTTTGTTGAGACAGAGTCTTGCTCTGTCACCAGGCTGGAGTGCAGTGGCATGATCTTGGCTCACTGCAACCTCCACCTCCCAGATTCAAGCGATCCTCCTGCTTCAGCCTCCCTAGTAGCTGGGACTACAGGCACCCACCACCACACCCCGCTAATGTTTCTTTTTGTATTTTTAGTAGAGACAGGGTTTCACCATGTTGGCCAGGATTGTCTTGATCTCTTGACCTCATGATCTGCCCGCCTTGGCCCCCCAAAGTCCTGGGATTACAGGCGTGAGCCACTACACCCGGCCTTATCTGTGCTTTCTAAAATGGAAATATAAACATATTAGAAGCAGTAAAAATTAAATTATACTATGAGGAATATATTCTTGGATTGTTATATTTTGAGGAACATGTGGTTAAATTGTTTCTAATTACTAAACTTTCAGATGATATGCACATTTTGAAATGTCTATTCTTTTATGTATCAGATCTGATATTTACCTACTTTCCATATTAATTCTGTTATAAAAATGCTTCATTTTCTAAATTTGCCCTTTTTTGCTGAGAGTTAAAACATTTATATTTAATAAAGAAAGTACAGGTTAAATGCAAAGGCCAAAAAAAAAGGGCCAATACTATTTAATTTAGAATTTGTTGTATTTAACATGGATCATCTCCCTCTTCTTTTCCTCTGGATCTTTCCAGCTGAAGCTTCTCACTCGGTCTGTGCTGTAAGTCAGAGCACGGTATGTACTGTACCTGTACTGGAGCATTTTATTATTTGTTAGAATTTTTCCTAGTGCTAGGTCATTTTGGGCAGGAAGTCATTGCCAGTTAGAAAGAAGCAGAAGGAAAAGCAAAAATAATGTACTCTAAAAAGGGTGGTATTTGCAAGTTACACATAACTGTTATTTTAAACCATCAAGAACTGGGTTTGGTGGTGGCAGCCACATCTACCCTGGAGGGTGTCATTGAAGAGAACTAGGTATTACAGGAGCCACAAGCAGACTGTGCAATTAGGGTTATGTGAAAGGATTGGGTAATCCTGCAATAGTTACTGTTACATAACGCGTCAGTCGCTGCCCAGGGATATGAGCGGTAACTGAATATTATAGCGGGAACTGTTAGCATTGATGCTGCCAAGGGTCACTAACTGTTTCCATTATAAACTTTATTTTGTAGTTGGCTTATAACCCAGACAGTTGAATTTACATCAGGTGGAAACCTGGCATTTAAATTAGAAGCCTAGAGGCACTATTTTTTTTTTTCAGTAAGAAAATTTTGAGCTAGGAGGTACTAGAGAGAACATCTAGTCCAACAACTATTTTACAAATAAGATAGAAGTACATATTTAAAATAGAAAGAGAGACATATTTAGTAGCATGCAGTTACCTAGAGGCAGAACCAAACCTAGGACACAGGCTTTTCTGCCCTCCAGATTAAAAAACAAACACAAAAACAAAAAGGCTCTTTCTCCCATCCTGTGCTAATTTAATTTATTTTTAATATATGGAGGTGCCAGAGGAATGTTGACTATCTTACAGTCAAGAGGTGTCCCTGTTAAAGTATGAAGTGACTTGCCCAGGGAAATACAACATGTGGAACAGGGAAATACAACAGAAAAGAACACAGGCCGTCTTCTGCCGCCATTTGGCATTTTTATATCCTTTCCTGCAGTCCTGTCAGCTGTCTATTCAGTTTATTCATTGATTATCAGAAAAGAAATGATGGTTAAGCCATTGATACATGGGGCTAGTTTACTCCTTCTCATAACCATAAAATGAATCATAAATTGAATTGGAAAAGAAAGAAGGGCTATGAAGCCAGCATCATGTTTCTGTAAAACCGCAATTCGTTGAAAGGTGAGTTCAATCAGTTAACCACGCAGTCTCCATGATATCAAAAGTGTACTGGATTAATTTTCTTTGATAAATTCTAACAATTAGTTTGTGAATATTAGATAAAGTCAGAACTTTTTATGTAAATGAAGTGATGACATTTTCTTGAGCTATGTATTACATCAGTTGGTTGGAACTATAAATTATCAATACATCATGACTTCCTGCATACTTGGCTTTCCTGAAATCTAACCCAGAAGAGCATCCTCGGTCAACTGTACCATAGCGCAGTATTCAAAAGAGACCTGCTCTTCCAGACCTGAAAGAATATTCTATCATGACGGTAGAAATTTCATACCAAAATCACATTTGAATTTTAAAACCTATGCTGTGATCAGTATACAGCTAGTATTCCCCCTCCTCTCTCTATTTTCACCTGTGTTGACACCCAAGCTCATGGAACTTTTTTTGAACATGTCTTTTTCCTTTACTGGGTGGTAAGTTCCTTTGAGTATAGGGACTATGCATTGTTTTTCTGATTCACATTCTCTCTTCCATATACCACAGTTGTACTGAGCCATAGTGCTCTATATACACAATCAAAATTTATGTTGTTTGTTATATTATTTTCTCAGAGATACACTTCTGCAGAGCCTAGGATTATATTCACATCTCCTATGGAAGAATGTGATGATAAAGTGTACTAAGCCCAGTTTAAAACAGGAGAAATAAACATGCAGAGGAGCCTTAGACTTTGAGTTTTGCTTACAATAAGTCAGAAATGAGTCGGAATATACTAATTAGAATTCCCAGTGTATAATTCGATACACCTAACCCAATCCAGAAAATTTGTCTATTGTTTGTATTTTATGCTATTTTTAACCTCTATTTCCCAAATTAAGGTGTTGCATTATGTTTGTGTTTTGTTTATACTTTGTTTGTGGTCATTATTATTCTGTAGGTTTATGACATTGACAGCTTGAAATTCCTACAAACCATGAAAACCATACTGAGGAAGTGGGTGGTAATTGGCAAAAGGAAAGCATAATACGGAGAGAGTTAGTCAAAGGCTGTTGTAATAATTTGGCTCTGTTAGAGGGTTCATTTGTTTTGCATTTCTTGTCCAATGTATTATAACGTTATTGAAGATGACTTCATAGGTCAAGTGTCACTTAGGAAACCTCGTATTTTTATTTAGCATGAAGAGATCCAAAGTTCCCAGAAAGTCAATATTTATCAGGGTCACTTCATCTAATATTTTTATTTTCTCCATAACCTAATCCCCATTTCAGGAGTTGACAACTTTAGTCAGTGGTTTAGTTATCCTCTTTTTGTCAGAAATGGTGTGTGCTACCAACCTAACTTCTTGTTGCTAAGAGTGAGAGTAGGCCGAGGTGCATTTTCCACTGAATCACATGTCTCTGTGGTTTAAAAGCACAGATATTAGTTGACCTCTTGCCATTGCTGTCAGGTTTCAGTGGTGTTTGGGATTCTATTTTAGGAGTTTGGGACCGAAAAGTGAACATTTAAATCTTTTACGGAGCACTTGTCCTTAAGAAAAATCCATGTGCAGACACTGAAATTGCATATTAACAAAAAATGCATTACAAGGATTTTGACATGCAAATGAAATTCTCTGTGCTATTTGATTTTAAAGCCATTAAAAAGGAATACTGTTTTGAGATGAAAACTATGTGGAATCCTTGTAAATCTAAAGTCAACCCTGCAGGAAGTTGGAAAAACTGACTCATCACCCCAAATGACCTTTCTATCTCTCGTGTATACCTACCCAAAAAAGCCTTGCTCTTCTATAATCACAGAAGTGTTAGAGCATGCATGAACTCCATGTTCACCACACTTCCAGCCCACATAAAATTCCATCTGGTGACTTCTAGGAACGAATATGATTTCCACAATGCTGAGAAATAATTCTATAATGAAGTTTGTCTTTTGATAGAGATTTAGTGATATTGCTCAACTTAACCCTTCCACTGGACACGTACACATGGATATACTAACATATTTATTATGTGTAAGATGAATATATTTGCTGTATTTTTTATTCAAATATTACTGATGCTACCTTACAGCTTATTTATTATTAATACTACCTTAGTAGTTTAACATCCAAAACACTTTCAATACTTCATTTGTTTTCATTTCTTTGTGTTTTTGCTCCTCATTCTGGGAGATTTTCCTTGATGTGTCTTTATTTTCCAGATCACTAACCATGTATAATACCAGGATTATTTTATTCTCAGCCCCTTTATGAATAATTTTATTTTCATAATCATGGTTTTAAAATATTTTATTTGTAGAAGCATAGTTTTAAATTCTAAGAAATCTTCTGGTTTTCTGATTGTTCTTTTTTCATAGCAGCATGTTTTTGTTTTATTGATAAAATATTCTCTGGATCATGTTGAGGATAATGATTGTTTTAAATTCTCCTTTCATAAAAATAATCCTTTTCTCCCCTATGGTATTAGTTTCCCTTTTTTTCTTCTTCTTCTTTTTTTTTTGAGACCAAGTCTCACTGTTGCCCAGGCTGGAGTGCAGTGGTGTCATCTTGGCTCACTGCAACCTCTGCCTCCCAGTTTCAAGTGATTCTCCTGCTTCAGCTTCTCAAGTAGCTGAGACTAAAGGCATGTGCCACCATGCCTGACTAATTTTTGTATATATTTTTAGTAGAGACCAGGTTTTACCATGTTGACCAGGCTGGTCTCAAACTTCTGACCTCAAGTGAATCGCCCACCTTGGCCTCCCAAAGTGTTGCAATTACAGGTGTGAGCCACCATGCCTGGCCAGTTTCCTTCTTTATTTTTGTACATTTTCTCCCAATACTTGATGATAGATGTATACATAAGTTTGTGTATATGAAAGAGGAACATAAGAGAAGGAGGAAAAAACACGAGGGAACAGAATGTTGATTTCTCCATTGAATAGGTTCATTAATCCTCCCAAAATCTGCATTGTGGTATTGAAAACCACAGTATGTGGGAGAGAGGAAGTTGTGACTCATACTTATGGATGCAGTCTAAAGTAAGGCTCAATTTGACCTCCTAAATCTGTGTACTTTGATTCAGCAATTCCATTTCTAGAAGTCTATATTAAGGGACTAGTCAAGGTTATATGTACCAAGGATTAGGTTTGAGAGTGTTCATCACAGTCACAACAATGCAAGAATAATAGAATGCAACATCAAAACTGATATGCTGGATAAATTTAAGTTATGGTGATTCAGATAATAGAAAATAATGTAGCCCTTAGACATTATGTCTTAAGGTACTATTTTAAAAAGGAAAGAAAGGCTCACATGATAGTATTGGCAGAAAGAGAAAATGCCTAATAGTCTAAACAATGTGATTCTATTTAGAAAAATAAGACAAGGGAAATGTGTGTGTGTGTCCTAAAATGAAATATGCCAAAGTATTAACCATGATTATCACTGATAGTGAGAACATTATAATTTCTGTGTTTTGTCTTAGTGTAATATAATTCCTCTTATTTGTAATACATAACTTCTAAAGTTTCCTTTTTTTTTTTTTTTTTTTTGAAACGGAGTCTTGCCCTGTCTCCCAGGCTGGAGTGCAGTGGCGTGATCTCTGCTCACTGCAACCTCCACCTCCTGGGTTGAAATGATTCTCCTGCCTCAGCCTCCTGAGTAGCTGGGATTACAGGTGCCCGCCACCCCACCCAGCTAATTTTTTTTTTTTTTTTTTGTATTTTTAGTACAGATGGGGTTTCACCATGTTGGCCAGGCTGATTTCAAATTCCTGACCTCAGGTGATCCAACCGCCTCGGCCTCCCAAAGGGCTGGGATTACAGGCATGAGCCACTGTGCCTGGCCCTAAAGTTTTCTTTGTTTATAGTTAACACATATAAACTACATGTAACATATATATAAATTATGAAGGATAATAGTGAAATAAATAGAAACAAAACATTTCCAGATTCATGAACTGGAATACTGCCAACCATTTTGAAACTACTTATACATACTTCTTTAGTTCTTTGTATTTCATTTTCCTGTCCCAAGAGGTAAGCACTCTCCAGAATACTGTGTTTATGCTTCCTTTGTTTTGTTTGTCTTCCAAAATATATTCCTTAACAGTATAGTTTAATTGTTTTTGTTTTGGAACCTCATAACATTGAATGATATCATGTGTAACCTTTTGCCACTTTTTTCCCCGCATGTTTTTCAAAGTTTCATCACTTTCACTCCTGTATAATATTACATTATGTGACTATACTTGAACGCAAATGACCATGAACAGAAAATATAACTATGAAATATACAATTAATATTAACTAATAATTAGTTATATTTTCTGTTCATGGTCATTTGCGTTCAAGTATTTTTTATTATATGAATACCATTACCTAAATCACTGTGCCTGTGTCAAGACACAGGACACATGTGAAAAGATTTCTCTAGCTGATAACCTGCAATGGAACAGCTGGGGCACGTATTGTGTGCTTATTACTTTTATATTTCAAGGTTAAAGTGTTTTCCAACTACTCTCCTAACACCAGTGGACAAGAATTTCTATAGCTCACACCCTTGTTAATGGCAGTCATTGTCATACTTAAGTTTTGCCCATCTGGTGGATATAAAACTGTCCCATTATACTGTTAAATTGCATTACCGCATTGTTAATGATTAAAACATCTTCCATATACTTTTGGTCATCTAGTCTTTTTCCTCTGAAAAAAAAAATGCCTTTTGATGCTTTTCTGTTAGGTCGTTGGTCTATTCTTATAGCCACTAAGAGTTTTATTAGAAGATATTAGGAGATATTTGGTTTTTTTATCTTTTGTTAATATATGGCTGATATATTTTTCTAATTTGTGGCTTGTATTTTACTTGTTGTGATTTCTTATAATTAATGGTAATTCTTCATTTTAATGAGTCAAAGTTATTAAATTTGTATTTTTTAGTTGGTACTTTTTGTGTCTTGTTGAAGAAATCTTTTCCTAGCCCCATGACTATAAAGAAACTCTCCTTGTTTTCTTCTAAAATTGGGTAATCTACCTTTTCAAATTTAAGAATTTAATCAATCTGAAATTGATTTGTGGAAATTGTGTATGATAAGGTTCTAGTTTCATATTCTTTGAAATGAATAATCCACTCAACCAGCATCATATATTGAGTGGTCCCAACTTTCCCATTGATCTGCCTTCTCAATCACAGCATTTCCATATGTATATGGGTCTATTTGTATTTTCTCATTTCTACTATCAGTATCCTTTTTGTTTGCAAACCAATACCACACTGGCATTGCCATGGCTTTTTAAAAAGTCTTGCTGTCTCCTGGGGAAATCGCACACTGTTTTTATCTCAGGGATCTCTTAACTAATCTTGGGCTTTTCTTTTCTTTCATCAATATCAGAACCGGATTCTCAAGTTTCTTTAAAAAATTCTATGAAATTCAAATTAAAATTGCATGTATGCTATTTGGCGATATTGACTTCCTTGTAATAGCAAGTCTTCCTTGAAAGTGGCAAAATTTAAACTTATTTATGTCTCTTTTAATGTCTCAATAATATTGAAAAGTTTCCTCCATGAACTCTTTATATTTTTGGTACATATGTTTTTACACATCTTATATTTTGTGTTAATATAATAAATGGTGTTTATTTTAAAATGCTATTTCCAACTCTTTATTCCAAGTATACAGTTTCTGTATATTAATTTTTTTCAGCACTTGGCTATATTGTCTTACTAATTCTATGGATTCCTTTGAGTTTTTCTATCTGTCAATTAAAAAGATTTTAGTTGTTTTCCCAAACCTCAGAATTTTTATTTCTTTTTGTCTTATTTGACTGTCTTAGAATTCCATGCTGAATGGGAGTGCTGTTCTTGTTTCTGATTTTTTTCCCAGTTCTATTTTTTGTGTATTTCAATAGGTTTTTGGGGAATAGGTGGTGTTTGGTTACATGAATAAGTTCTTTAGTGGTGATTACTGAGATTTTGGTGCACCCATCACTGAGGCAGTGTACACTGTATCCAATGTGTATTTATCCCTCACTCCCACCCACTCCCTGAAAATATATATATATATACACATATATACATCTATATACATATATACGTGTGTGTGTGTACATATATATCACAATTTGTTTATCTACTCATTGATTGATGGGGCATTTGGGCTGGTTTCATATTTTTGCAATTGCAAATTGTGCTGCTGTAAACATGCGTGTGCAAGTATCTTTTCGGTATAATGACTTCTTTTCCTCTAGGTAAATATCCAGTCATGGCATTGCTGGATCAAATGAGTTCTACTTTCAGTTCTTTAAAGAACCTCCACACTGTTTTTCATAGTAGTTGTACTAGTTTACATTTCTACCAGCAGTGTAAAAATGCTCCCTTTTCACCACATCCATGGCAACATCTATTATTTTATAATTTTTTTTATTATGGCCAGTCTTGCAGGAGTAAGGTGGTATTGCATTGTGGATTTGATTTGCATTTCCATGATCATTAGGGATGTTGATGATTTTTTCATACTTTTTTTGCCATTTGTATATCTTCTTTTGAGAATTATCTCCTTCATGTCCTTAGCCCACTTTTTGATGGGATTGTTTGTTTTTTTCTTGCTGATTTGTTTGAGTTCCTTGTAGGTTCTGGGTATTAATCCTTTGTCAGATGTATAGATTGTGAAGATTTTCTCCCATTCTGCAGGTTGTCTGTTTACTCTACTGATTGTTTCCATTGCTGTGCAGAAGCTTTTTAGTTTAATTAAGTCCCATCTATTTATCTTTGTTTTTGTTACATTTGCTTTTGGTTTCTTGGTCATGAAGTCTTTGCCTAAGCCAACATCTAGAAGGGCTTTTCTGATTTTATCTTCTAGAATTTTTGTGGTTTCAGATCTTAGATTTAAGACTTTGATCCATCTTGAGTTGATTTTTGTATACAGTTATACGACTAGATAAACTAGATAAAAATCTGGTTTCATTCTCCCACATGTGGCTAGCCAATTATCCCAGCACCATTTGTTGAACAGGGTGTTTTTTTCCCCACTTTATGTTTTTGTTTGCTTTATCAAGATCAGTTGACTGTAAGTATATGGCTTTATTTCTGGGTTCTCTATTCTGTTCCATTGTTCTATGTGCCTATTTTTATACTGGTACCATGCTGTTTTGGTGACTGTGGCCTTATAGTATAGTTTGAAGTTGGATAATGTAATGCCTCCAGATTTGTTCTTTTTGCTTAGTCTTGCTTTGGCTATGCAGGCTCTTTTTTGGTTCCATATGAATTTTAGGATTGTCTTTTTTTTCTAGTTCTGTGAAGAATGATGGTGATATTTGGATGGAAATTGCATTGAATTTGTAGATTGCTTTTGGCAGTATGATCATTTTCACAATATTGATTCTACCCTTCCATTAGCATGGGATGGGTTTCCTTTCGTTTGTGTCATCTATGATTTCTTTCAGCGGTGTTTTTTAGTTTTACTTGTAGCAGTCTTTCACTCCTTGGTTGGGTATATTCCTAAGTTTTTTTGTTTTGTTTTGTTTTGTTTGCAGCTATTGTAAAAAAGTTGAGATCTGGATTTTATTCTCAGCTTGGTCACTGTTGGTGTATAGCAGAGCTACTGATTTATGTATATTAATTTTGTGTCCTGAAACTTTGCTGAATTCATTGATCAGTTCTAGGAGCTTTTTGGACGAGTCTTTAAGGTTTTCTAGCTATATGATCGTATCATCAGCAAACAGTACCCGTTTGACTTCCTCTTTACTGATTTGGATGTATTTCTTTCTTTCTTTTGTCTGATTGCTCTGGCTAGAACTTCCAGTAGTACTATGTTGAATAGAAGTGGTGAAAGTGGGTATCCTTGTCTTGTTCCAGTTCTCAGGGGGAATGTTTTCAACTTTTTCCCATTCAGTATAATGTTGGCTGTGGGTTTGTCATAGACGGCTTTTCTTAGGTTAAGGTATGTCCCTTCTATGCCAATTTTGCTGAAAGTTTTAATCACAGTTGGATGCTGGATTTTGTCAAATGCTTTTTCTGAGTCTATTGAGACAATCATGTGATTTTTGTTTTTAATTCTGTTTATGTGGTGTATCACATTTATTGACTTGCATATGTCATATGTTAAACCATCCCTGAATCCCTGGTATGAAACCCTCTTGATCATGGTGGATTATCTGATTATCTTTTTGATATGTTGTTGGATTCAGTTAGCTAGTATTTTGTTAAGGGTTTTCGCATATATGTTCATCAGGGATATTGATCTGTAGTTTTCTTTTTTGTAATGACCTTTCCTAATTTTGATATTAGGATGATACTGGCTTCATAGCATGATTTGGGCGGGGGCGGATACCCTCTTTCTCTGTCTTGTGGAATAGTGTCAATAGGATTGGTACCAATTCTTCTTAGAATGTCTGGTAGAATTCATCTGTGAATCCATCTGGTCCTGAACTTTTCTTTGTTGACAGTTTTTTAAATACCATCTCAATCTCGCTGCTTATTTTTCTGTTCAGAGTTTCTATTTCTTCCTGGTTGAATCTAAGACAGTTGCATATTTCCAGGAATTTAACCATCTCCTCTAGGTTTTCTAGTTTATGTGCATAAAGGTGTTCACAGCAGCCTTGAATGATCTTTTGCATTTCTGTGGTATTGATTGTAATGTCTCCTGTTTTGTTTCTAATTGAGCTTATTTGGATCTTCGCTCTTCTTTTCTTGGTTAATCTCTCTAACTGTCTATCAATTTTGTTGATCCTTTTAAAGAACCAGCTTTTTGTTTCATTTATCTTTGTTTTTGTTTTGTTTAAATTTCATTTAGTTCTGCTCTGATCTTGGTTATTTCTTTTCATCTGCTGGGTTGGGGCTTGATTTGTTCTTGTTTCTCCAGTTCCTTGAGGTATAAGCTTAGGTTGTCTCTTTGTATTCTCAGATTTTTTCATATAGGCAATTAAGGCTATCAACTTTCCTCTTAGCACCACCTTTGCTATAGCCCAGAGGTTTTGATAAGTTGTGTCACTATTATTGTTCAGTTCAAAGAATTTTTTAATTTCCATCTTGATTTCATGGGTGACCTGATGAACATTTTGTGGCCTATCATATGGTCTATCTCAGAGAATGTTAAGTATGCTGATGAATAGAATGTATATTCTGCAATTGTTGGGTAGAATGTTCTGTAAATATCTGTTAAGTCCATTTGTTCTAAGGTATAGTTTAAATCTATTGTTTGTTGATTTTCCATCTTGATGACCTGTCTAGTGCTGTTAGTGGAGTATTAAAGTGCCCCAGTATTATTGTGTTGCTGTCTATCTAATTTCTTAGGCATACTAGTAATTGTCTTATAAATTGGGGAGCTCCAATGTTAGGTGCATATATATTTAGGAATGTGATAAATATCACATATTGGACTAGTCCTTTTATCATTATATAATGTCCCTCTTTATCTTTTTTAACCACTGTTGCTTTAAAGTTTGTTTTGTCTGATATAAGAGTAGCTACTTCTGCTCACTTTTGGAGTCCATCTGCATCTTTTTACACCCCTTTAGCTTAAGTTTATGTGAGTCCTTATGTGTTAGGTGAGTCTCCTGAAGACAGCAGATACTTGGTTGGTGAACTGTTATTCCTTCTGCCATTCTGTTTATTTTAAGTGGAGCATTTAGGGCATTTGTATTCAATGTTAGTATCGAGATGGGTGGTACTATTCTATTCATCATGCTATTTGTTGCCTGGATATCTTTTTTCCCCCATTATGTTTTTGTTTTATAGGTCCTGTGAAATTCATGCTTTAAGGAGGTTCTATTTTTGTGTACTTCAAGGATTTGTTTCAAGTTTTAGAGCTCCTTTTGGCAGTTCTTGTAGTACTGGCTTGGTAGTGGCAAACTCTCTCAGCATTTGTTTGTTTGAAAAATATGGTATCTTTCCTTCACTTATGAAGCTTAGTTTTGCTAGACACAAAATTCTTGACTGATCATTATTTTGTTTAAGAAGGCTAAAGATGTGGCCCCAATCCCTTCTAGTTTGTAGGGTTTCTGCTGAGAAATCTGCTGTTAAACTGATAGGTTTTCCTTTATAGGTTACCTGATGCTTTTCCCTCACAGCTCCTAAGATTCTTTCCTTCATCTTGACTTTAGATAACCTGATGAGTATGTGCCTAGGTAATGATCTTTTTGCAATAGATTTATCAGTGTTCTTTGAGCTTCTTGTATTTGGATGACTAGATTGCTAGCAAGGCTGGGGAAGTTTTCTTCAGGATGACAAGATCTCTAGCAAGGCTGGGGAAGTTTTTCTTCAATTATTCCTCAAATATGTTTTCCAAACTTTTATATTTCTCTTCTTCCTCAGAAACACCACTTATTCTTAGGTTTGGTCATTTAACATAATCCCAAACTCCTTGGAGGCTTTGTTCATTTTTTTAATCCTTTTTTATTGGTCTTTGTTAGATTGAGCTAATTTGAAAGCCTTGTCTTCAAACTCTGAAGTTCTTTCTTCTACTTATTCAATTCTATCGCTGAGATTTTCCAGTGTATTTTGCATTTCTCTGAGTCCTTCATTTCCAGATATTGTGATTGCTTTCTGCTGCTTCTTTTTTTTTTTTTTTTTTTTTGAGATTGAGTTTTGCTCTTGTTGCCCAGGCTGGAGTGCAATGGCATGATCTTGACTAACTGCAACCTCTGCCTCAAGGATTCAAACAATTCTCCTGCCTCAGCCTCCCAAGTAGCTGGGATTACCATGTGCCACCACGCCCAACTAATTTTGTATTTTTAGTAGATACGAGGTTTGACCATGTTGGCCAGGCTGGTCTCGAACTCCTGATCTCAGGTGATCCAACTGCCTCATTCTCCCAAAGTGCTGGGATTACAGGTGTGAGCCACTGTGCCTGGCCTGTTTTTTATTTATGCTATCTATTTCACTGAAAAATTTTTCCTTCATATCTTGTATCATTTTTTTTTATTTCATTAAGTTGGACTTCACCTTTCTCTGGTGCCTGCTTGATTAGCTTAATAATTGACCTTCTGAATTCTTTTTCTGGTAATTCAGAGATTTCTTCTTGGTTTTGATCCATTGCTGTGAGCTAGTGTGATCTTTGGGGGATGTTAAGGAACCTTATTTTGTCATATTGCCAGAATTGTTTTTCTGGCTCCTTCTCTTTTGTGTAGACAAATCTGGGGCTCAGGGGCTGCTGTTCAGATTCTTTTGTCCCATGGGGTGCTCCCTTGATGTGGTGCTCTCCCCCTTCCCCTAGGGATGTGGCTTTCTGAGAGCCAAACTGCAGTGATTGCTATTTCTCTTCTGGACTCAGCCACCCAGAGAAGCTGCTGGGCTCCAGGCTAGAAGTGGTGAGTGTCTGCTCAGAGTCCTGTGATGTGAACCATCTTTGGGTCTCTCAGCTGTAGGTACAAGCACCTGCTCCAGTGGAGGTGGCAGGGGAGTGAAGTGGATTCTCTGAGGGTCCTTGGCTGCAGTTTTGTTTATTTCACTAGTTTTGTGTTCACTGGCCTCCAGCCAGGAGGTGGTACTTTCAGGAGAGCATCAGCTGCAGTAGTATAGAGAGGATCAGGCAGTGGGTGAGGCTATAGAGCTCCCAAGAGATTATGTCCTTTGTCTTTGGCTACCAGGGTGGGCAGAGAAAAACCATCAGGTGAGTGCAAGGTTAGGTGTGTCTGAGCTCAGGCTTTCCTTGGGCGGTGCTTCCTCTGGCTGTTGTGGGGGATCAAAGTGTGGTTCCCCAGCTGATGGAGTTGTTTCCACAGGGATTATGGCTGCCTCTGCTGCTTCATGCAGGTTGCCAGGGAAGTGGGGAAAAGCAGGCAGTCACAGACCTCACCCAGCAGCCACGCAGCCCAAAAGATTGGTCTCCCTCCCACCATGTCCCGTCAGCAGCACCAAGTTTATTTCCAGGCAGCAGGTGAGCAAGGCTGAGAACTTGCCCCAGGCTACCCACCTCCCAGCTGAGAAAGCAAGCAGGGTTTCAGGTCTTGCCTCTCTGCCTGCCATGGCCTCTGTGCTGTGTCTGTACTTCCGATTCACCCCTCCCCCAGGTTCTGTCCAGGAAACTTTGCCTTCTGTCAAAATGTTTACAAAGTTAAACTGGAAGTTTTATTCTCCCCGTGGTCTTTTCCTAGGTCCTCTGGCAGCCCTCCCCAAGGACCCCTGACAGGCAGAGCTCACAGGGCTTTTCTTGCTGCTGTTTCTAACCATGTATTTTGCTCAGCTCTCTAAATTTGTCTCAGCTCCAGGTAAGGTCAAATCCTTCTCCTATGATATAGACCTTCAGGCTCCCCACTGAGGGTATGTATTCCGGCGCCCATGATCCCACTTTCACACTTTGGGCACTCATAGTTTTTCAGCTGTCTCCAGGGGCCTGCAGCAGCACTCCGCTTCCTTCAAAGGATATGTGAATTCTCTCAGCTTTCCTGGTATGTTCTTGTGGTAGTTCTTGGAGCAAAAGTTCATGATGTGAGTCTCCACACGCTGCTCTGTCAATCCAAGCGGGAGCTGCTAGTTAGTCCTGCCTCCTGTCTGCCATTTTTTTCCTCCCCTTGTTTCTGATTTTAAAGGGAGCACTTTTACGATTTTGCCTCAAAGGTTGATGTTTGATGTAGATTTTCTGTTGAAGATTTTTATCAGATTATGGAAATCCTCTTTTATTTCTAGTTTACTAAAAGTGATTTTAAGATTATAAATAATTCTTGAATTTTAGCTATTATTTTCTCTATTTACCGAGATGATTATATGTCTCACTTTTTCTATAGAGTAATTAGATGTATAGATTTTTCTGAGCTATTTAGCAATATTTAATTTCTTGATCATAATATCATTATAGATTAAGATTCCCAAAATATTCTTTTGTCAGAATATTGTTTAGAATATTTGTATATATGTTCATGTCCTTTGTTTTCCTTTCTCATATTTGCTTGTTAAGTATAGTTGGCAGAATAATGGCCCCAAAAAGTTGGCCACATTCTCATCTTTGGAAACTGGGAACACGCTATGTTACTGGCAAGAGGGGTCTTTATGGATGTGATTAATGAGCTATGTATTTTGAGACTGGAAGTTTAAAAGCAAAGAACATTTCTGATATATCATAATAATGTGTGATCCTAATTGCCGAGACCAGCTCAGTCGGGGAGACCCTAACCCAGCAGCGCTAGAAGAATTAAAGACACACACACAGAAATGTAGAGGTGTGAAGTGGGAAATCAGGGGTCTCACAGCCTTCAGAGCTGAGAGCCCCAAACAGAGATTTACCCACATATTTATTAATAGCAAGCTGGTCATTAGCATTGTTTCTATAGATATTTGATTAACTAAAAGTATCCCTTATAGGAAACGAAGGGATGGGCCGAATTAAAGAAATAGGTTGGCCTAGTTAACTGCAGCAGGAGCATGTCCTTAAGGCACAGATTGCTCATGCTATTGTTTGTGGCTTAAGAATGCCTTTAAGTGTTTTCCACCCTGGGCAGGCCAGGTGTTCCTTGCCCTCATTCCTGTAAACCCACAACCTTCCAGCTTGGGCATTAGGGACATTATGAACATGTTACAGTGCTGCAGAGATTTTGTTTATGGCCAGTTTTGGGGCCAGTTTATGGCCAGATTTTGGGAGCTCACTCCCAACACCTAATGTCTCAAAATGTAGTCACTCATATCAAGTAGCATTGAACCCACAGTAAAGTAGTCTCCCTCTTCTCAAGTGATAAATATATATGTAATGGACTGAGGTGATAATTCCTGCTGTTGCCTGATATCACTCAAGACCTGAAATGAACCAGTAGAAAGAGGAAAGTCATAAGATGTTGAAAATAGACACATCTCTGAAGGATTATAAAAGCAGCCAGGACAAAGCCTTGTTCAAGATGCCTTTGGAGGCCTGTGAGAACTCTGAGGACTTCTCGCAACTTTAGGTGGCTGCCGCTTGAGGCTTTGCCCTAGAGAGGCAGTGACGCCCCAACTGACCAGCTTCCAAAGGACTCCAGACCCACTAGAATAGGCTCCCGGGCCATCACTGTGGTTCATTACCTCCCATCTTTTATTACTACCTTTAGGTTGAATATAAATTACATGATTGATGACATGTAAGGCCTCACAATAAATTGTGCACTCAAGCATACATATATATATTTTTAAAAGATGTAAAATACATATAATTATATGTCAATATATAACTGTATTATAATTAAATATTATGAAATTATATTAATTATTACAATAAGTATATATAACTATAACATACAATTATATACAACTATAAAATGTATATATATATATAACTCTTCTGCCTCCGGTGGGAGTTAGCACACTTAATTGACATAGCAGTCTCCCAGTTGTGGAGAACCAGAGAGTATGAAGACTCAGCCCACTGTTGCTGGCTTTGAAGATGAAAGAAGAAGACTATGAGCCGAGGAATGTGGGCAGTTTCTAAAAAACAATTCTACCCTAAGCTACAGGAAGGAAGATAGCTCCACTGACACCATAATCTTAGTCTAGTGAGATCAGGAGACTTCTGGCTTCTAGAGGTATATATATAAGATGATAAATGTGTATTGTTTTAAACAATTAAGTTTGTGGTAAATTGTTACAGCAGCAATAATATACTTGTTTTTGTTATTAAGATCATACTTGGCTTTTAAAACGAAATGGAGTTCTTTACCTCCTACTTCCATTTTCTGGAAGAATGTTTACAAGGCTGGAATGATATAATACATTAGCAAAAATTAGTAAATCTTTTTCTTTGAATTATTTGGCCTGCTGTTGGCTTTGTAAAATATTTTTTAACAAAAACTCTGGTTAAATTTTAAATTGCTGTAAGATTATTCTTAATATTCTAAAGTTAATCTTACTGTTGTAAGATACTTCTTTTCTTATGTGACTTTTGTTCAGGAACTTCTAATTTTCCTACATCCAAATGTAAAGTTTCATCGTATTCAGATCCTCTTTAATTTCTGCCTTATCTTTAGTTATGTTCTCTTTTCTATTCCTAATACTATTTATTTGACTCTATCTCCCTTTTATTTGTTCTGACCAGTTAACCAGTAGTTTGCCTATTTTGAACATAATTTTTTCCAATTTTTTTGCTTTTGTGTATCTATGTTTTTTTTAGAGTCACTTTATTTTGTGCTGAAGAACATACCTTAGAAGGTACTTTACTGAAGTTGTGCTGGTGATGAAAGCTCCAAGTTCTTGTTTATGTTCACGTCTTTATTGTGCCCTTATTATTGAAAGAGAATTTGACTGGTTACACAACTCTAGGTTGACAATTTTATCATTTCACTGTGTCCTGGCTTCGGTTGCTGCTGTTGAGACACCTACTGTTAAATTCAATTGCTTCTTTTTGGGTGATTTGTTTGTTTTCTTAGTCTACTTTGAAGAGTTTTGCTTTGGAGTTCTAGAGCTTTAGTGGAAGGTACAGGGTTATGGATTCATTTTTATTTATTCAATTTGGTATGTGTTGTGCTTCTTCTATATGTAGATTATCTTTCATCACTTCTGGAAAATTCTTTGTCATTACCTTTCAAAAGCTGGCTCCGCTCCATAACTTTTATTCTCCTCTCAAACTCTGTGATATGGTTTGACTCTGTGTCCCTAACCAAAGATCATGTCGAATTATCATTCTCAATGTTGGGAGAAAGATCTGATTGGAGGTGATTGGATCATGGGGAGTGGATTTCTCCCTTGCTGTTCTTGTGATAGTGAGTGAATTCTCATGAGATCTGGTTGTTTAAAAGTGTGTAGCATGGCTAGGCACAGTGGCTCACGCCTGTAATCCCAGCACTTTGGGAAGTCAAAGTGAGTGGATCACGAGGTCAGGAGATCAAGGCCATCCTGGCCAACATGATGAAACCCCCTCTCTGCTAAACATACAAAAATTAGCTAGGTGTGGTGGCATGTACCTGTAATCCCAGCTACTCGGGACGCTGAGGCAGGAGAATTGCTTTAACCAAGGAGTCGGAGGTTGCAATGAGCCAAGATCATGCCATTGCACTCCAGCCTGGCAACAAAGAGAGACTCTGTCTCAAAAAATAAAAATAAAAAAAGTGTGTAGCACTTTCCCCTTTGCTCTCTCTCTCTCTGCTCTTCCATGTGACAATTATGCCTGCTTCTCCTTTGCTTTCCACTGTGATTGTGAGTTTCCTGATGCCTCCCCAGCCAAGCCTCTTGTACAGCCTGCTGAACCATGAGTCAATTAAACCTCTTTTCTCCATAAATTACCCAGTCTCAGGTATGTCTTTATAGTGGTGTGAGAACAAACTAATACAGAAAATTGGTACCAGAGAAGTGGGGCATTGCTATAAAGATACCTGAAAATGTGGAAGTGACTTTGGAACTGGGTAGTGGCCAGAGGTTCAAAAGTTTGGAGGGATCAGAAGAAGACAGGAAGATGAGGGAAAGCTTGGAACTTCCTAGAGACTTGTTGAATGGTTTTGACCAAAATACTGATAGTGATGTGAATAGTGAAGTCCTGGCTGAAGTGATCTCAGATGAAGATGGGGAACTTATTGGAAACTGGAGAAAAGGTCACTCTTGCTATGCTTTAGCAAAGAGATGGTGGCATTTTGCCCCTGCCCTAGAGATCTGTGGAACTTTGAACTTGAGAGAGATGATTTAGGGTATCTGGTGGAAGAAATTTCTAAGCAGTAAAGTATTCAAGATATGACCTAGTGGTTTCTAAAAGAGTACAGTCATATGTGTTCACATAGAGATGGCCTGAAAGTGGAACTTACGTTTAAAAGGGAAGCAGAGCATGAAAGTTTGGAAAATTTGCAGTCTGACCATGTGGTATTAAAGAAAAACCCATTTTCTGGAGAGGAATTCAAGACTGCAGAAATTTGCATAATTAAAGAGCTGAATATTCACAGCCCAGACAATGGGAAAAATGCCTCCTGGGCATTTCAGAGACCTTCACGGTAGTCCCTCTCCTTACAGGCCTGGAGGTCTAGGAGGAAAAAATGGTTTTCTGGGCCAGGCCCAGGGCCCTGCTGCTCTGTGAAGCCTTGGGACCTGGCACCCTGCATCCCAGCCACTCCAGCACTAGCTGTGGCTAAACAGGGCCAAGGTACAGCTTAGGCCATTACTTCAGAGGGGGCAAGCCCCAAACCTTGGTGGCTTCCACATGGTGTTGGGCCTGTGGGTATGCAGAGGGCAAGACTTGAGGTTTGGGAGCCTCAGCCTAGATTTCAGAGGGTGTATGGAAATGTCCGAATGTCGAGACAAAAGTCTGCTGCAGGTCCAGAGCCCTCATGGAGAACCTCTGCTAGGGAAATGCAAAGGGGAAATGTGGGATTGGAGCCCCAAACAAAGTCCCCACTGGGGCACTGCCTAGTGGAGCTGTGAGAAGAGGGCTACCATCCTCCAGACCTCAGAATGCTAGATCTAGCAACAGCTTGCACTGTGCAGCTGGAAAAGCTGAAGACACTCAATGCCAGCCTGTGAAGACAGCTGCAGGGGCTCTACCCTGCAGAGCCACAGGGCAGAGTTGCCCGAGGCCTTAGGAGCCCACCCCTTGCATCAGTGTGGCATGGATGTGAGAGATGGAGTTAAAAATTCTTTTGGAGCTTTAAGTTTTAATTATTGCCCCACTGGGTTTCACACTTGCATGGTGCCTGTAGCCCCTTTGTTTTGGCAAATTTCTCCCTCTTGGAATTGGGGGCATTTATTCAATGCCTGTAACTCCACTGTATCTTGGAAGTAACTAACTTGTTTTTGATTTTACAGGCTCATAGGTGGAAGGGGCTTGCCTTGTCTCAGATGAGACTTTGGACTTGTAGTTTTGAGTTAATTCTGGGATGAGTTAAGACTCTGGGGGACTGTTGAGAAGGCATGACTGTGTTTTGAAATGTGAGAAGGACATGAGATTTGGAAGTGGCCAGGGGTGGACTGATATGGTTTGGCTCTGTGTCCTCACCTAAATCTCAGGTCAAATTGTAATTCCCAATTTTGAGGGGAGAGACCTGGTGGGAGCTGATTAGGTCATGGGGGCAGATTTCCTCCTTGCTGTTCTCATGATAGTGAGTTAGTTCTCATCATGAGATCTGGTTGTTTTAAAGTGTGTAGCACTTCCCCCTTCCGTCTCTCTCTCCTGCTCCACCATGTGAAGACCTGCTTGAATCCCCTTTGCATTCTGCCATGATTATAAGTTTCCTGAGGCCTCCTCAGCCATGCCTCCTGTACAGCCTGCAGAACTGTGAGTCAATTAAACCATTTTTCTCTGTAAATTACCCAGTCTCAGGTATGTCTTTACAGCAGTGTGAGAATCGACAAATACACTCCGATAAGACAAGGTTTAGATTCTCATTTTCCAACTTCCTTATCTATTAACCACTCTTTAGTAATTTTTTTGTCTTTGTGTTGCATTTCTAATTTTCTTTCTGATGAAACTTTCAGTTTACTTACTGACTTCATGTTAATCTAATCACCCACCAAATTTTTAATTTTAAAGAGTTTATTTTCATTTTTTAAAGTTGTATTTTTTTAAATCTGTCTGGTAGTTTAAAATATTTTTACCTTTTGTTTTTAAAATGTTTGATACATATGTCCTACATCTACCAATTTCAATATCTATAGTCCTTGAGATTCGTATCTATTGCTTGTTGATTTTATTGAATCTCACCAATGATGGCCAATTTCCTTTTGCTGTAATCTTTGATCAGAGTTTATATTTGACTGACATAAATAAATAAAAACACCAAGGACCTGAATTTCCTCCAGAGTGGATTAATACCATAATACTCTTTCTCATTCAGCAGAAATGACTAGAAATTTACAAGCAGTAATGTCCAGTGCTGACACAGTTTGCTAAAGGAGAAAAACTTGAATAGTTATTGATTGTTAAAACTGAACATGTTAAATCATGAGGTTTGTTGTGATTATATAGTATAAAACAGTATGTAATATAAACCAGATTACATAGTAGTAGAATGTTTAATAAAAGTTCTTGGTGTGTTTTTCATGCTTCTAAGTAAATTCAAGCTACTACCATGGAAGTTGCAGAGCAAATCAGTGAGGTACTAGAGTAAGGTAATTATTTCATGACTGGTGAGTCACTTCAATCTCATACCAGAAACATAATTAAAAACAAGAGTATATAGTGTTTTACAAAAAACACTAACAAGTGTGCTTTCTTATTTTTAAAAGTCGTGAATTTGGGATTTACAAGCAAAAAGTCCTTGGAGTCTTTTAATAACACAAAAAACTCTGTCCTTTTTGAATAAAATTAGACAAAAACTCAAATTTCATGATGAGAAGATACAGGTGAAATGCAGATTTTTCTTAAATTTTATGGAAACAGGCATTAAACTATTTCCCAACCTTTTTCTTATCCATCTGATAAGATGCAATGGCTATATGAGAGCTTTGTCTTTTCAAAGCAGCTGCATCAACTGTCTTACTATTATATTTAATGTGTTTTATTAAACTTCTAATTAAGTTCTGTAGTGTCTGCCTTCAGTTACTTTCCTAGGAATGATTAGGTTAAAGAATATAGGGCTTGTCAGTTATTTTTTTTCACAACAGGAAGTAAGTCACTCTTGGGCATACTTCTTTGAAATGTTCTTAATAGGTTCTCGGTAGAGAAAACTTGCAAAATATGTTAAAATTAAACATGTCTACTTCTACCTAATAATCCAACCTGATAAATTATCCAATAGAAATAAATACCACATTTGGATTATTCCATCAGCTAATACTGGTTTTTAATAAAAGAATACCCACCAATGGTGGGGGACGTAGTATTTGAATACATGTAAGTACATTCAAACCACAGAATGTGTTCAGAAACACTTCTCTCACATTTTGACACATCTTGAGAAAAGATGCACTGACTGTCTTTTCTTCTGGATTGTCTTTTAAAGGATGTTTGTGTAGTGAATAACCTTGAGTGATAGAGATAGTGTCTCTCCCTAGAACAAAGAGCAGGAATGCTTGCTGTCTTGTATAAAAAATATCATGTCTCCCTCTGGATCAAAGGACAGAGACACTTACTGCTCATTATAAAATATTCATATTCCCTATGTAGAGAGTTCCTCTCCTGGAGTGTAAACCACTACATATGTGGGCTATATCTGGGCCCATCTGGGTCACCTTCACAGGGTTGCGGAGCAAAGAGAACCCGCAAAAATAAGCTGATGTTCATGCTGCTTACCAGGCCGTAATAAAGTCATTTGTTTTGACTTAGGAGTTTCATGCCATTTTTTAAATCCATAAAGCTGTGGCAGACTAGCTCGTTATCTTGCAGTTAGAGAACATGTCAGGTCCTTCACAATTCTTAACAGTTTTGGTGACAATAATGGAAGCTGACTTAGGTGTGGCTTTCAGGAAGAGAAAAGACAAGAGTCCTGCAGGCCAGGTTTGGGAATATGACAAGGCTCTCTGCAACCTGATACCAAATGCTGGGCAAGAGAAAGGGAGCATAGTAAGGGTCCCCTACTGTCCTTCCTGATAATGAATCTTTAAAGGATAAGCTGTAATAGACAGGACTGAAACAAACTGCCCAAATGGCACCTTGGTTGTTGCTCACTCTCCTCTGGGAGGGTGGATGAGCAAATGTTACTATGACAATGGGGCAGCAAGCCCTCCAGCCCCAGCCAAAAGGCAATGAGGCCATGGCTGATGAACCAAAGAGTCCCCAAAGCAGAAATAAATGATGTCAGCAGTGGAGACCTTGCCATTCAATACAGAGCTTTGGGCAGATTAAAATCATTAAATGTTCTTTTGGTTGAGCCATAAGCCAGCACCTGCTCAAAACCTGCTCAAATTGAGTGAAATGCCTTACTTAATGGCATAGAGCCCCTTTCTCTTTTGATATGCTCTGATTACTCTCTTCCCTTCTACCCTGACTTCAGCTGCTTTAAAGAGAAGTCTCCCTGCCCCCCAGAAAGACCAAAGGCCATATTCATCAATCTCATTATGCTGGAACTCTGTTGGATAAAACTGCCCAAGTCATCATCTTACCCAATACTGTGTGGGGAGCAGGCACTAGATTCAAGGAATGGAGTTTGGGCCAGGTTCACAGTGAAGAAGGGAAATTAATGTGACTTTGTATGTTGAGGAATTTTGGACCAGTTCAGTGTACTGTTGTAGCTTCTACATCTGAATGTACTTCCTCATCCCAAAAGTGCCAAGGGGATTCTCCTGATCACAGAAGAGCTGCATGCAAAGTGCTAATGCACAACTTCAATACATCTCTGAGCTCAAGTCTTTGTGACAAGTCTTAGTCAGTTAGGGTCCGGGCAAATAAAGCCAACCTCTACCTTGAGGGGCCCTTGGGATATGGGGTTAACTTCTCTGACATGGCTACTTAAAAGAAAAAAAAGTAGCTAGTAACTTGCTGGGCTCTTGGCAAAGCTAAATACCTGACCCATAGAAACCTTGTGACTCTCTTGCCTGGTGTTCCCATTTTTTTGGGTGGGCCCTTTATTGGGTGGGACTCAATGACTAACAAAGTAAGAAAGGCCCGATAAGCCTCACTTGTCAAATAAAATGATATATTCAAAAGCAAGGTCCCAGCAGCATCTTAGCATTAAATGAGACATGACAGCTTGCCTTCTCAGGGAAACTGTATCCTCCATTCTGCTTCTGAAAGCAATGTCACTGGCTCAGTGGGGACCTCAATGCCTGGTCTGGTTCCCTGATGGTGAACATCTATGTATATAATGTTTTCATCTAAGTAATTCAATTACTAGTAATTTGTAAAACAGCATATTCATATGTGTGCCTAAAGTAATGTTTACAAGAATGTTTACTGCAACATTGTTTTTGACAGCAAATGACAAGGAAATACTTAAAAATCTCTCATTGAGGAACTCTGTAAAGAAATCACTTGTAGTTCCATACAAACTGGCTAATTGTCCCAATAAAAATAGTGTTAACAATTTCTATCTTTACGAACAGTGACTATTTTCTCTGTGTTTGTAAAGTGTGAATAAAAGCATGTTTCATTACCTTTGCCATTTATTGACCAGCTATATACAACATAACAAATGACAGTTGCTTGCTTAGCAAAGGCAACTTGAAGGCAAACCCCTTAGTCTCCTCCCTCAATGTCCCAACTCTCCAGTCCCACAAGACTGTCCCTATACAAATTCTGGGACTTATACTGATTTCAAGATTTATTGTTACATGAAAAAGCAAGGATCTGAAAAATGTAAAATTTATCATTTTCCTGTAAAAATGGCATATATACAGATGTTTGCATGTACTCCTCTGAAAGTAAACACAAGACACTGGTAATAGGGCTGCCTCTACAGAAGACGATAGGGGAACCCTGGATGTCTTTGGTGAAAGTAAGACTAATTTTCATTGCTATAGATTAAGGCTCACACTTAGATTAAGAACTATTATCTCTGGGTGGTAAAAATCCAAAGGACTATTCATTTATTTATTGCCTGTTACTCATTTTGTATTATTTCTACAATGAACTGAAATTCACTTCAAACAGAAAAAGTTAAAAATATTTTGAAAGGAGTTGTCCAGCAAGAATATAGCAGAAGAAAGGAAATATCTGTATTTTGGCAGCTAGAAAAGGAACATAAATTGTTGTAATCCCTGGTGATTAAAAAAATACAATCCTTAATGTAAACCTAGGTGCTGACATTAAAGTAGGAAAGAGATAAAAATGACATAAAACTAGAAAGGCAAGTGACTGGCAGAAAAAATAAATCCAGATGCAAAATTACTTACCAGAAAAATTCTCAGATTATATAATCAAACAAAAATTCAAATAATATCTTGCTTTTATTATTTATTTTATGTCTTCCTATATGCAAGGATATATTCAATCAAACAAACAGTATTATAACAAGAAATTCTCAGTTCCATTCATTAGATTTCAATAGCTGAGTTTCTCCCAGAATCCTATCTGGAATAACCTCAGTCATTACCATACCATACAGACAGATAGATTTCCCTGGGGCTTTTGGTGGGGATTCTTTTATTCTGACAGCACTTTGAAGGATTTGAGATGGAGAACGCTGTGCCGTTGCCTTTGCACATCTTCCAGACAGTGGAGAATGCGTTTAGGGGCAGCAGATTGGAGTTCATCTTTTGGGGGCCTGTGAAAATATTTTTGGCCTTTGTAGATTGGTTGAACTAAAAGGGAAAAAAAGTACCTTAAATCATTGGATTGGTATACACTACCAATACTCTACTCATGTTAGAAGTAACACACACACAAATCAGTTTATGTAACTCCAAGAATGTAAGGTAGATGTTTCATCTTTTAGGAAAACAGCACCTCCTAAAACAATTATTTTATTTCATTCTTGGGGTTGTTGCTAATGGCAACAGAAAGAACGCACTGGAGTGTCATAATAATCCTCCATTAAATCCCTACTGTTTAAATTTTAATGCTATAATTCAAGAGCTGACAAAAGCCCATTGAGTTTGTCTATGGGGAGGAAAACAGGCAGGCCCATTTTCTCAGGGGTGATGCTATAGCAACATGGAATGAATTTGGGGTCAGGGAACAAGCAGTCTCCAAGCTTTGTTTGCATTTCCTGACTAAAAGTAGAATCTAACATTATAAATTTTACCCAAATAAGTATTTATTTTGAATAGCAGGAAGATAGCTCACTTTGTACTGCTGTTTACATTGAAAACAGAGAGAAGGTAACAAAACCAGAACTGGAAGAAAGACATGCCGACAAACATGTTATGAAATGACTATTGAAGTGACCACTTTAGAAACCCCTAGAGCCCCTCTGTGTTTGCTTGACACCCAACCCCTCTCCCGTGGACAAGCAATGCTTTAGAACATGGAAAAGTATTAAATTTGCAAAATGCCTTTTTAAAAGAGAGAGACAAAGGAAGTCTGATCAACAATTCCTGAATGTGACCCCTTACAGTCATGCAAGACATGGCAAAGACGGGTGTTGTTGATTTTGTCTAGCTCTTTATAATGGCACTTTTGTTTTAGTGGGAGAATTTATTTCTACCAGAATAAACAAATACACCTGAATCACAATTGCCTATTGTGCAGCAGAAGGCCAAGAAAAACCCTACCCAATTCCCACTAGTTTCTGCTGCCAACTTTTCTTTCCTCAGGCATCTGTGTTTTCACTTTTGGTTTGAGTGTTGAATATTAGCATATTGAGTCAGTGTTCAATAGCATAAAATATTACATTTTGGGTGGTTATCCAATAAGATCTATCTAGTTATAGACTCTATTTATATGGCTTGCAATATACAAAAAAGAAGACTGTTAGGTTTTCAAATGCTAAGTCATAGGTGAAAATATAAATATCTGTAAACCTTGTAGCTCAACAAAACTCAAAGCTGTTTCTTCTTTTTTATTTCCTCTCTCAGACCCTTGCTGTCTCACCTTGACAATGAAAAACTCTCACCCCTCCCAAACCTCTGATGACCTCTAGTACCCATCCTTTATAATTCATCCTAAATATAATGGCAATATTAATTATCCTCTTAATAACAAAATCCCTCTTCTATTAAAAATCTTTGATGTTTTAAAATAAAATTCACACTTCTACATATTTATTCTGCTATTACAAGTAAGTCAAACTGTATAACTTGCTGTTCCATTTATATATCTTGCTTACACTTTTCTCACGGTATATTTACTTAGATGCTGTGTAGAATTTCCTCATCAATATTCTATTCATCTTTCAAACCCAGTTTATATGTCACCTTTTCCATAAAGTTTTTCTAGATCACTCCTTCTGGAAAAGATTTCTTTCCTTTTCTCACTCTAAGCTCACATGGTCCCTGTAGAATTATCTTTGGGACCTTATTTCATATTTTCTAATGAACTCTGTTACTATTATCCCACAAGGACAGAGACTATATATTTAGTTATTTTTCTTTCACTCATTTTACTCTTAGAAAGAAAAGTTTTTTAATAAAAGTATTCTCTATGCTGTATTGCTTACCTGGTTTTGCCTCCTAGAAACACAAAGCAGATTACATTCAAGTTATAATTATTATCAACTAAAGGATTTGTAGAATAAAACTTAAAGCTATAGAATAAAAAATATTAAGTGATATGTTATGATCAAGTACTAGAGCCTTAAATAAAAGAATGGTTTAGCATAAAAAGAAAAATAAAGGATGGGTTATTCTGCATAGACAACCATAATATCTGAGTAGTTTATCATAATAATTAAGTATGTGCTCATGTTACTCATTCAATGAACACTGGCAATAAGACTTTGCTCATCACAGTCACTAAGGGATCTAGACTGACAGAAGAGACATCTCTATACATATTTACATAGTCACTGTGTCAGAAAAAGGGAAATTGGTGACACATACCGTGCTACCTCTGAAAATTTCTGCCCAGAAGTAGCACATTTTTTCTGTTCATACTTTATACATCAGAGCAAGTCACATGGCCAACCTCACTTCCAGGGGACAAAGAAGTGAAATTCCACATGTGTTCAGACACAGAGACAATTTGAAATGCCTGGAGAATAGCACTAGTAATTATTTTTCCACATTCCCCCCCCAGTAGTTAGGGGAAAAAATAAATTTCAAAATCTATATCAAAATGGCAAAATACTCAAAATTAGGAAACTCCCTGAAATCATTTGAACATATATTTCAATAACCTTAACAAACAGCATCCTTAATCATGAAATTTGAGACTTTTTTTTTCTCTTAAGATACATTAAATGCAAGGATAAATTAAATACAAGGATATTATCATTGCTACTGAACCATATAGGCTGCAAGTCATGGCCAGCATAAGACGTAAGAAAGAAAATAAGGTAGATGGTTTGGAAAATAATAGACCAAAATTGCCATTTCTATAGGTATGATATGAATTGTTGATATGGCTTACCTTTTGAATTTTTAGAATTTTCTATTATAGTTATTAAAAATTATGATCAAATTTTCCATAAAAATTACTTTAAAATTTTAAAGTAGAATATTAACAACCTGTGAAATAATAGCAAAAGAATGAAAGTTTGTAATTAGAGTACTAGAAAAAGAAAAAGAGAGAGTATGAAGCAGAAAAATTACTTAACCAAATAATGGTTAGAAATTTTCAAACTTTATTTAAAAACCCACACATAATTTCAGGAATCTAAGCAAAAAACAAGCAATGGACATTATATTAAACTGCTGAAAATCAGAATTAAACAGAACATTTGAAAAGCAAGAGAAGAAAAGACATATTACACATTAAATGCAGAGGACCAATAATAAGAAACAAGGCTGACCTCTCATCAGAAACAATGAAAATGAGAAGACAATGGAACAACATCTTTAAACTAAATGAAAGACAACTATTAACTTGTCAACCTAGAAAAGTGTTAATCAGCAGATATGTATTACAGGAAATGCTACAGGAAGTTCTTTTGGCTTCTGGTTCTTTGGCTCGGAGTAAATGGTACCGGATGGAAATTTGGTTATATAAGAAGGAATGAAAGATTAAGTATGTGACCGGTTTCATGAAAATAAATTGAACAAATTAGACGAAAAGGACAAGCTTTTTTTGAGAAGCCATAACAAATCAAATTAACAAAAATGAAAGAAAAATATTGAATAATATTATTAAGTAAATAGAATTCATGATTACAAACCTTTTCTCCATGAAAATGATGGTGTATACTGGTGAATTTTATTAAACATTTAAAAAGTTATGTGCTTTTTAACTTTAAATACATAATATACTTCTGATATTTTTTATAGGAATTTGCATTTAAGGAAATAGTCTACCTTTACTTGTTGAATGGAGATACATAGATCTCAGGTCTGCCAAAAAAATTCACTAACAATTTCAACCAGGATATTGCATTGTTGAGGTTATCCATTTGTTGTTCAGTTAGTACTTGACATTAGCCTTTAACCTCAGCCAGTCTCTCCCCTGGCATGGGTTGATATATAAGAAAAGAAATGGTCTGGGCACGGTGGCTCACACCTGTAATCTCAGCACTTTGGGAGTTCAAGGTGGGTGGATCGCAAGGTCAGGAGTTCGGGACCAGCCTGACCAACATGGTGAAACCCCGTCTCTACTGAAAGTACAAATATTAGCCGGGCGTGGTGGCACACACTTGTAACCCCAGCTTCTCAGGAGGCTGAGGCAGGAGAATCGTTTGAACCCAGGAGGCAGAGGTTGCAGTGAGCTGAGATGACGCCATTGCACTCCAGCCTGGGTGACAGAGTAAGACTCCATCTCAAAAAAATAATAATAATAAATAAATAAAATAAGAGAAATGTAAACTTGGCCCAACTATTGGACAAAAAAAAATCAAAGTTACAGCCTTCTTGATGGTTATGTGATTGATGTTAACATTGATATAAATAAAGTCTGTTTCTGAAAAGAGAAGAAAGAAAAGAAGTGCTGGCGAATTTGAGCCCAGATCAAGTGAGTTTGTATTTCATACCCAAATACTTCAAGCCAAATATTTGGTGGACTCAAACTACTTATATTTCCTATCATCCTTTTTATCACAGGGTATTTGTTGTAGATAGAAAAGACATAAGAAAGGACAGACTTTGATGTGTGTTTCTTTCTAGTTCTAAGAATTGCTATTTTGTCTTCTAGCAGAACACCTTCCCAAACATAAGATAATTGGCCAAAGTACAGAAGAGAACGAATGGTGTATATCTATGAACAGACAAATTTTCAGTGGAAGAAGGGAAGTTCTGGCAAGCTTCAGCAGCATACTTTCACTAAATCTTTAAGTGCACACACTATAGTGTATGTAATAATGTTGCAGGTCAGGTGACTCTGAGATCATGCTTAGTTTACAGAAATTTGGGGGGAAATTGCTGTCAGGATCAACAATTGGGGAATGGGAGGAAAGTAGAATTAGGCCAAAGAAGAAGTTGGACTGCAACATAGTAATAAGAACTAACTAAGGAAACTCAAGGAGAGCCCTGTGGTTAGAACAGTCCTTTAGATGGGGAAAGGAGACCGGACCATCATACTCCACATCAATCAGACTTCAGGTGCAGCTTGCGCTCTGGAGGAGGAAAGATCTTGGGCAATGTGCCTCTTTTCAGAAGAGAGCAACTTCCAAAAAGGTCTGATGGCTGAGAGCTCAACCATCAATGCTCCCAGAAGTTGAGTGAATTTGTCTTTCCTTCCTGAAGGGGGAATCTGAGCAGTGTAGCAGAGCATTCTGTACTGTCCATTCTTGCACACCTTGAGTCCTCTTGCTTCACCTAAGTTCTGAAAGCTGTATCTTCAGGACTCTGAGGGATTTCTTTCCTGCAGTAAGCTTCCTAGGGGAAAGTTAATGGAGAAATGCTATGTCTCATTGATGCAGTTGGGCTTGAGGCTACATCTGTGATAATTTATTGTCCTCTTCCTCTACACTCTATCCTAGAATCACTTCTCCCACAGCCAGCACCTGGTCTTGGTGGCTTACCTGGTTGGATGACCCAAACCCATATCTCTGATTGTCTAAACATCTGGTCATCAAGCCCTTATTAGATTGTAGCTACTGTATTTGTCAATTTATCATGAAAACTGGGCAAAGAATTGCCATGAGATAATCAAGTACCAAATATGTTCCTCCCCTGCCCCAGTGTGTCATAACAGCCTTTCTCCTGATGATCAGCTCAATTGCTTCTATCAATATGGTATTCCCCCCTTGCCAACTTGTCCCTTGGCATATGGAGTCCGAAGTGCGCAGGCCAAAATCATAGCTTATGTTTCACTGATAGATATTCCCCGTGGTAGGAACGAAGACCACTAAACACATGGAGTTCAGAATTCCAGAAAAAGGAAGCAGAAACTCCCTATGTGTCATTGCTATTTTCTTTTTTTAAAAAATGTTACTTTATTTTAGTTCTGGGATACATGTGCAGAATGTGCAGGTTTGTTACATAGGTATACATGTGCCATGGTGGTTTGCTGCACCTATCAACCTGTCATCTAGGTTTTAAGCCCTGCATGCTTTAGGTATTTGTCCTAATGCTCTCCCTCCCCTTATGCCCCACCCCTCAACAGGCCCCAGTGTGTGGTGTTCCCTTCCCTGTGTCCATGTGTTCTCATTTTTCAACTCCCATTTATGAGTGAGAACATGCAATGGTTGGTTTTCTGTTCCCGTGTTAGTTTGCTGGGAATGATGGCTTCCAGCTTCATCAGTGTCCCTGCAAAGGACATGAGCTCATCGTTTTTTATGGCTTCATAGTATTCCCTGGGGTATATGTGCCACATTTTCTTTATCCAGGCTATCCTTGATGGGCATTTGGGTTGGTTCTAAGTTTTTGCTGTTGTAAATAGTGCTTCAATAAATATATGTGTGCATGTGTATTTATAGTAGAATGATTTATAATCCTTTGGGTATATACCCAGTAATGGGATTGCTGGGTCAAATGGTATTTCTGGTTCTAGATCCTTGAGGAATCACTACACTGTCTTCCACAATGGTTGAACTAATTTACATTCCCACCAACAGTGTAAAAGCATTCCTATTTCTCCACAGCCTTGCCAGCATCTGTTGTTTCCTGACTTTTTAATAATCGCCATTCTAACTGGCGTGAGATGGTATCTCATTGTGGTTCTGCCCCAAAACTCCTTAAGCTGATAAGCAACTTCAGAAAAGTATCAGGATACAAAATCAACGTGCAAAAATCACAAGCATTCCTATACACCAACAATAGACAAGCAGAGCCAAATCATGAGTGAATTCCCATTTACAATTGCTACAAAGAGAATAAAATACCTAAGAATACAACTTACAAGAGATGTGAAGGACCTCTTCAAGGACAACAACAAACCACTGTTCAAGGAAGTAAGAGAGGACACAAACAAATGGAAAAAATTTCCATGCTCATGGATAGGAAAAATCAATATCATGAAGATGGCCATATTGCTATTTTCAACTCTTCATTCCTGCCACCATGTGTAACCAATGGAGCACCACATATCTAAATAATGGAGCACAGTACCATACAATGGTCATGAGACTTGAGTATAGACTGTATCTTGGAATATGATTTCTTATCCTTATATGGTATCATTTTCAAGCTTCTGCCTCACCTATGCCTTCTATGAACTACTTTATTGCTCTTCAATGGCAGCCTCTTTTGGATGGTGTAGTTTCTAATAGGAACAGTTGATCTTATAATCATCCAGCCACTGTTGCACGTCTTTTCCTGTAAAGTGAGTTTCTTTTACAACAAAGGAAACAATCAACAGAATGAAGAGACAACCTATGGAATAGAAGTAAATATTTGTAAACTACATATCTGATAAGGAGTTAATATCAAAAGTATATAAGCGACCCAACTCAACAGCAAGAAAAAAATCTGATTAAAAAATGGGCAAAGAACCTTAGTAGACATTCCTCAAAAGAGAGATACAAATGGTTGACAAGTAATACTCAACATCACTAATTACCAGGGAGATGCAAATTAAAACCACAATGACATATCAGCTCACACCTTTTAGGATGTGTATCAAAAAAAGAGACAAGTATTAGTGAGGATGTGGAGAAAAGCAAATACTTTTACACTGTTTACAGGAATGTACATCAATACAGCCATTATGGAAAACAGAATAGAGGTTGCTCTTAGTCCAGAATTTCTGAACAGTGGCATATTGACATTTTGGGGTGGATTATTTATTGAGGGAGGCTGTCCTGTCCACTATAGGATATTTAGCAGCAACTCTCTAGCCACTAGATGTCAGTAATATCCTCCCTTTTCTGACAATCACAAATGTCTCCAGACATTGCCAAATGTCTTGGGGGTGGGATATGGGAGATAAGGAATTGCCCATGGTTAAGAACTACTGCGTTAGTGTGATGCAATGCTATATGAGATCTCCTGTTGATGGACTAAACTCTCTGCAATCCCACGGCTAATGGTGCTGTTTGAGGTTCTTTGACATAAAACACAGAACCATACCTGGAATATGTATAAATTCAAAAAGCATTAATTCGAAATGACTTAATGCTTCCATCCTTCGAGGATGGAAGAAGTCCAATGTATTTAACTTGCCACCAGGTTGGCTGGTTGATCTCCTGAAGAGATAGTGCTGTATTGGGGGCTTAGTGTTGGTCTCTGTTGCTACTTCTGGGACATTTGGCAGTGACAGAAGTTATAACAACTTCAGTAAATTGGTGGGGCCCATGCAAAACCTGCATCCCTTACACCATGCTTACTCTGTTCATGTGCTTATTGCCCAAACACTGAAGTCTCTGATGACAGAGTATGGCTGATATTGACTGGCTGACACTTTGTCTACTCCAATTACTTGGTTGTTTAATGTCTCTTCTAGGGTAGGTATATTCTCCCTTAGACATTAGCTGCACTACAAAGATCTTCAGACTTTGTGCCCACTCTCACTAGTTCATTCATATACCATGACTCCAGACTGCTCCTGATCTTCCCATCTTTCAAGACTGAATGCAAAAAAAAAATAAAAGTAAAACATCTCATCGATATTTTCATGCTGATTACATGTTGAATGACAATATTTAGATATATTGGATCAAAAAATATGCTACTAAAATTTATTTCACCTGTGTTTTTTACTTTTTTATTTTATACTGTTTTGCTTTCTTTTTAAAAAATTTTTATGGATACATAATAGTTGTACATATTTGTAGGGAACATGTAATATTTTAGTACAAGCAAATAATGTGTAATGATCCAATCAGGGTCATTGGGATATCTATCCCCTCAAATATATATCTTTTTTTGTGTAAGGAACATCCCAATTCCACTCGTTTTGTTATTTTGAAATATACAATAAATTATTAACTATAATTACCCTGTTGTGCAAGTGAACACTAGATCTTATTCCTTCTATCTAACTGTATGTTTGTACCTATTGCCCATTCCCCGTTTATCTCCTGTTCCCAACTATCCTTCCAAACCTCTAATAATCATTATTCTTATTCTCTAGCTCCATGAGCTTTTTTTTTCAGCTCCCACATATGAATGAGAACGTGTGATATTTGTCTTTCTGTTTCTAGCTTATCTCATTTACCATAATGTCCACAGGTTTCATCCATGTTGTTGTAAGTGACAGGATTTCATTCTTTTTTTATTGCTGAATAATATCCCATTGTGTATATGTACCACATTTTATCTATGCATCTGTTGATAGACATTAAGTTGATTCCATATCTTGGCTACTGTGAATAGTCCTGCAATAAACAGGAGAGTGTCGTTATCTCTTCCACATACTGATTTCCTTTCTTCTGAATATATACCTAGCAGTGCAATTGCTAGATCATATGATAGTTCTATTTTTAGTTTTTTGGAGAACCTCCATACTGCACTCCATAGTGTCTGTACTAATTTACATCCCCACCATCGGTGTTCAAGGGTTCCCCTTTCTCCACATCCTCACCAGCATCTAGATACACACACATACACAAAATGGAAAGATATTCCATGTTCATGGATTGGAAGAATCAATACTGTTAAAATGTCCACACTACTCAAAGCAATCTACAGATTTAATGCAATCCTTATTAAAATACCAATGACATTCTTCACAGACACAGAAAAAATAATCTTTACATTTATATGGAACCGTAAAAAAAAACCAGAATAGCCAGAGTAGAGAACTCAGAAATAAATCCATGCACTTATAGTCAACTAATTTTTGGCAAAGGTGCCAATAACATACACTGGGGAAAAAGACAGTCTCTTCAATAAATGGTGCTGGGAAAACTGGATATCCATATGCAAAAGAATGAAACTAGACCCCTGTTTGTCACTATATACAAAAATCAAATCAAAATAGATTAAAGAATTAAATCTAAGACCTGAAACTATGAAACTACTAGAAGAAAACATTGGGTAAATTCTCCAGGACATTGGTCTGGGCAAGGATTTCTTGAGTAAGATCTCAAAAGCACAAGCAATCAAAGCAAAAATGGACAAATGAAATCATATTATGCTAAAAAGCTTCTGCACAGCAAAGGAAACAAAGTGGACAGACAACCTACAGAATGGAAAAAAAATTTGCAAACTACCCATTTTCAAGTAATTAATAACCAGAATATATAAGGAACTCAACTCAATAGCAGAAAAACTAATAACCTAATTAAAAAATAGTCAAATGATCTGAACAGATATTTCTCAAAAGAAGACATACAAATGCTAGCAGATATATGAAAAAAGGCTCAACATCACTAATAATCAGAGAAACGCAAATTAAAGCTACAATAAGATACCATCTCACCCTAGTTAAAATAGTTTTTGAGTTTCTTATATATTTTAGATACTCATTCTTTTTGAATATGTGGTTTGAAATTTTTTCCCAGTAAGTAGCCTAATTTTAGAGCATCTTATCAGGGTCTTCTTCAAAGCAAAAGTTTTTAAAATTTTGATAAAGTCAAATTTATTACTTTTTTTTTTCTTTTTGAATCATACTTTTGGTATCAAGTCTGACAGCTCTCTGCCTAGGCCTAGATTCATAAGATTTTCTCTTTTCTCTTATGTTTTTTTTCTAAAGCTTTTATAGTTTTACATTTTACAAGAAGTCTATTATCCATTTTGACTTACATTTTATATAATGTGTGAAGGTTAGATTGAGGTTTATTTATTTATCATGTTAGTTATAGATGCTCTTTATCAAGTTGAGGAAGTTTGCCTCTATTTCTCATTTTCTGAAAGTTTTTATTATGAATGGGTGGTAAATTTTTGTCAAATGCCTTTTCTGTATCAGTTGATATAATCGTGTGATTTTTCTTCTTTAGCCTATTAATATGGTGGACTACTTTGATTAATATCAAAATATTGTAACAATATTGTGTCTCTGAAATAAACTCTGCATGGTCATGGTGTATAATTATTTTATATATTGCTGAATTCTATTTGCTAATATTTTGTTAATAATTTTTATATTTACATTCATGAAAGACATAGTTCTAGATTTTTTATTTTTATACTGTTTCATCTTGTTTTAGTATCAGGATAATATTAGCTTCACAAAACTAATTGGGAGGTATTTCCTCCTCTTCTACTGGCTAGAAAAGATTGTGTAGAATTAGCATTACTTTTTGTTTAAACATTTGTATAATTGATTTTTAAATTATAAATTCAATTTCCTTACTAGTTAGTTTTAGGACTAGTTAAATTATCTGTTTAATATTTGGTGAGTTGTTGTAGCCTGTGCTTTTTGAACACTGGTACACTTCTAAGTCATCCAATTTATGTGTGTAGGTCATTTGTAATATTCCCTTATAAGCCTTTTGAGGTTGTTAAGGTCTTTATTCCTGATATTAGTAATTTGTGTTGCCTTTCTTTTTCTCTGTCAGTCTTATTTTGTCAATCTCTCTTATCAGTCAAACTGCTGTCAATTTTATGAACCATTTCAAAGGACCAGCTTTTTGTTTCATTGGTTTTTCTTTTAAACTTTATTTATTTCTGCTATCATCATTATTATTGCCTTTCTTCTGCTGGCTTTGAGTTCATTTTGCTCTTCTTTTTTTGAGATTCTTGAAGTAGGCACTTAGATGACTAATATAACACATTACCTCCTTTCTAATGGAAATATTTAGTATTACAATTTCCCCCTCAGAACTGTTTTAACTATGCCCCTAATAGTTAAATATGTTTTATTTTTTAATTTCATTCTATTCTATTTATTTTTTATCTTCCTTAAGAATTCCTCTTTGATCCCTGGACTATTTAGAAATGTGTAGTTTATTTTGCAAGTGGTTAGAAATGTTTCTGATATCTTTTTGCTGCTGGTATCCAGGTTGATTCCATTGTGATCAGAGGATACACTTTATGTAATTTCAATTATTATAAATGTGTTGTCTTTTGTTTTATTGCCTAGGATACAGTCTATATTGATATATATTCCCTGAGTGCTTGAAAGAATGTGTAATCTGCTGTTGGGGGGGCAGTATTCTACAAATGTTCATTTGAGTCTGTGGATTGATGGTGTCATTGATTCTTCTATATCCTTGCTGAATTTTTGTTCAGTTCTGTCAGTTGCTGAGAAAGGGATGTTGAAACCTTCAAGTATAATTGTAGTCTTGTCTATTTCTCTTTTAAGGTCTATCCATTTTGTAGATGTATGTCTACTCCATCTTCTCAGAAGTAGAAATCTTCTCTTATTGACAATTTTGATTGAACTTTCCTAGCTCCTTCTATGAGCATTTTCATTTTAAAGATATTATTTGAAATCAGATTCATTAACTTTATTACTTGAGAATAAAATGGTCTCCTTATACATCTGTTTGAATAGAAAGAAAATCATCTTAATTACAATCAAGTTTAGCCTGTTATCCTTGAAGGATTCTACTGGATGAGTGATGCATAGTCATGGACAAGTCCCCCAGCCCATGTATGTATAGCATCTTCTGACCTAAAGATAATGGCAAATGATAATCAGCCAATATATAAGACATGTACATTACCAGCTGGCTTTTCAGCCAATGTTTTTCACAAGAAAATAAAAAGAAAAACAGAAAATATTTCTCTTGTGAAATTTATAAAGGACCGAATGGTTGGCAAAGAGAACATGACTCCTAATGCCAACCACATCAGTATCTTTTGGGAAAGGGTTTGTGCCATGTCACAAAAATTCTCTAGTATGTTCACCTGAGAAACACAAAAGTCCTAGTGCTCTGGGGAGAACCACCTTAAAAGACATATCTTTAATGCAATTACATAAGTTTTGACTAATTTTAATAGCAAGAAATATGTCTTTATTCAGTATAAAAGAACAATCCTGAGCGCAGTAAACAAACCAAAAGTTGTAGACCAGCTCCACAAGATTTTCTGTTAAAAGTCCTTTTCTAATTCTACAATTGTTTTATTACTGCAGAATACAGTTTTAAGAAATTATGAGAGAATACCTGAAATTGGAGAAAATCTGTTTATTTTTAAATTTTGAAAGCATTTATTATTTTATTATATAAAACAGAATAACATGATTCTGCACAGATATCTAAGTGACCTTACAGCAAGCTACAGAACTGAAAAGCTCTGATAAGTGATTTGTTTTGGGATTCTGAGTCTCAGTTGCTGACTTGAACCTACGCTGTATATTCAGTATTGTGCTTTAGAATGACACTGTGGCCCTGATAGAAGGAAGGGAGGAAGAGAAATAAAGAAAGTAGTAAGGAAGAAAGAAAGAAGGGTAGAAGGGCAGAAATAAAGTAGAAGGAAGAAAGGAAGGAAGGAAGGAAGCAAGGAGGGAAGGAAGGAAGGAAGGAAGGAAGGAAAGAAAAGTTCAAATATTTTAAATAACCAGCATTTATAGAGAAAGGCCATTGTTTTTTATAAATATGTCTCACTGGCTCTGATTTAAGGAACATGCAAAATCAATAAAATAAAAAGGACTGGACAATTTTGTTTTTTTCAGCCTTTCTAAGCTTCCTTCCCATTCATTTCATAATAACACCTCTGTTTTCCTTTGGAGATTTATGCTTCCTAGTGGATCAAGTGGGAGAGCCCATTACCCAAGCTGGGCCAATCAGTTACTTGCAACACAGACTGTTAAAAACTGTAATAATATACAACAATATTTGTTTCCCCTAAAATATTGTTGATCAGCCACATTTGACTAGAATAGAAAAAGTCCATAATCATTTTGAATAGCTCATCTGAACCTCCGGATTGACTGATGCTTCATGCCTTTCAAGTCTTCAAGTTCCCATATGATTATGGGAGCTATGATTATGATTCCATATTAATTTCAATACCCACAAGGATGTTTACTGCTTCAAAAATGATTTTCTCCTTAAAAATGCAACAAGAGTGGTAAAGACATATGTCCTCTCAGAGCAGTTAATGAAATTGGTTTGCCTTCACTGGCACAGGTTGAAACTTCATAGACAAACCACTGTCAAATCTCTTCACTGGATACTTTAAATAGGTAGGCTGTTCATGAGTCTTTGGTATAACATAATTTGCACTATGTTGGAGGAGAATGTTTGTGGTTTTCAGTACGTGGCTTTATAACACCTTTCAAAAAAACTTCTAAGAAATCACATCCACAGAAGATGTTATTTGAAGGTACCAGAAGGCATCAACCTTTGACTAGAGGGAAAATATTTCTCTTGAAGAAAAACAATAAATAGAAAAATATGCAAATTCTAATAGATTGAAGGTGATTTCTACAGTTTATACTGAAAACTGGATTGTGGCAATTGAAAAATCAGATGGGTGTAGATTCGAGATGAAAATTCTAGAAATGTTCATGTTTTTAAAAAAGTTTTAGAACTAAGTTGACTGAGTGGGATGATGTGAAAAGTTGGGTTCAGAGAAAATATACTCAGTTACTTGGTGAATAATCTTACATGAGGCTTTACCATGATGAATTAATGCCTACCACAAGCTGGGAATTTAAAGCAACATCTGAAAGTTAGAGAAATGTGCCTTTGCCTGGGAGAGCGTAACACAGAGAAACCTGTGAAAGAGATGATCTCTAGCCTACCTTTGCTTTCATTCTTCTGTCAATACCACAAACTGGCCCTTATTCTCCTCATCAGACAGAATAATCACCTTGCCCCCGGCCAGATCCTGCCTTTTTTGGATCACCAAGGCAAGCACTTCTGTCTGAAATGAAATGTCAAAGTGAAACACCTGATTTGTGACATCTACCAATGCAAATACATTTTAAAATAGCTATCTAGTTCTCTCTCTCTCTTTCTCCATAGATAGATAGATAGATAGATAGATAGATAGATAGATAGATGATAGATAGATAGATATAGATATATATAGTTTTTGTACATAAAAAATACTTTTCAATGAGTCACCAGAAGAAGAGATGAACTGACATACAGTTTTAGGATGATATATTATTTAAACCATATAGATAAAAATATGAAGCTTTCATTAGTAAATGGTAAAAAAACATAATTAAAACACAGGTCTTTGGAAACTTGTTCTGCCTTAACACACTGCTACCTCAAAATAAATATATAAATCAATAATACAGAAATAAAGGTCATGAAAATATTGATATTCATTGAGTTTCAAACATCGATGAAGATTTTAAATCACATATTCTCCAAACAAAAAGGTAATGACTAATTAACAGGGTTTTTTAATGGTATGTTTTTGCTTGATTTATTTTTATATTCCTGTTTAGTTGTACTAATAGTTGTACATAGTTGTACTAATGTAGCACCATATAATTTTAGATTCTAAACTTTTCCATTTAACTTTATAATAAACACATACCATAGTTTTAAAACTTTTGTAAATATGCATGGGTGGTATTTCATTGAATTGGATGTTCCATAATTTTAAAAATGTTTTCTATTTTTGGTATAGTTTTGGAGCGCAGTCCTCCAGGTTTAAATATTTTGTACTGATGCCTGAAAATAAAATAATTTTGACTTGCACCTCTTGTGACTTTAGGAATACAGTGTTCGTTATAGTTAAACTCCATCTTCTCGAGAAGAATCTTGAGAAGAAAACCTCAATGGCAAAGTGTGAACAAGCAAAAGAACTGCCAATAATGGGAAAAAGCCATCCCTATGATGTTGCAGTTCTCGGAGCCAAGGAATAAGTCTTGGATATTTTGGGATTGGTTTGCTCAAATATCGGATTTGAGGAACTCTTCAGGCTCACATTTTTCCTGGATTAGCCTGACTTTGACTCTTCATCCTTATATAGAAAGGCCTGAACTGGTCATATTTTAAAAAGAAATGAAGAAAGGATTTTTCAGGTTAAATCAAATTTTATGTTTCTGTTTCTCCCAAATTATTTTCAGATGCAAGAAAAAGCAAACCACACAGACGAACTGCACACTGCAATGAAGTTGGAATGCAAGACTTCATCAGAAGGGAGGGAACAAACTGGATAATTCAACCGCAAAATATGTGAACCACAAACAAGAGTAAATACACAAGTAGACACAACACACACACACACACACACACACACACACACACACACATACACACGTCTGCTTTTTACCCAGGAATTTTCATCAATGGAGTTTTAAAAAAGCATATTTATCCCCCAGCAAAAGCATATGGAAAATTTCACATTTCTATGTTTAAATGCTTGGCTTTACACGTATTGTGAATATTCTTTTAGAAAAGCACGAAAAAATGGAAACAAGTTTTTTTTTTATCAGGCCATAAACAGCAGATTAAAGTTGAAAATAAATCACTATGCCTAAAGTCTTCCTTTAAGACCCAGGCCTAAAATGTTTCCCTAAAATATATGAGTTTCTTGCATGAATCATTTTTGTTATCCTCTATTATACGTGCTCATTTGTGTACAGGGCAAAACATTTTTACCAAACAAATCAATGTTAGGGATAAAGAAACCCATAGGTTGTCTTTTCCTTGGGTCTGACAATTAAGTAAAAGAGCAAGGTGACTAAAACATAATATTCTAATATCAAATGTAATCTTTTTGCCAGTTGTCATAAATTTTTTAAAAATTATATTTGGTTATGTACAAATTACAGACTTTTAGCCAAATTTTGACAGTTTAACTTTCAAATAATTAAAATGTTCACTGGGCTATGAAATCTCATTTAGGAACCTTTATGGTAAAATAAAAACTTACTATGACTTCTAAATCCCTTGGGGAAGTACTAATGTCCTACATTTCTAAAATGGTTTATAGGTTTCAAAGACCTTATGCTCTAAGATTATATAATTGATTCCATTAATTTCTTCCTTATTCTTTTTTTTTTTTTTTTTGAGATGGAGTCTCGCTCTGTCACCCAGGCTGAAGTGCAGTGGTGCAATCTCGGCTCACTGCAAGCTCTGCCTCCCAGGTTCACGCCATTCTCCTGCCTCAGCCTCGATTAGCTGGGACTACATGTGCCTCCCACCATGCCCGGCTAATTTTTTGTATTTTTAGTAGAGACAGGGTTTCACCACTTCCTTATTCTTTATATGTGTCTGGTACTATAGTAGGTGTCAGGGATTTCTACATCCATAACACAAAGCATATCTATGAAAGGTGTTCATTCATATAGAGGAAGAAGATAATTTAAAAGACGATTAGGCACTTTTACTTCTGAAAATATAGTAGGATCATTGTTTATAAAAAACCCTTCCAGTAAACAATGCCTAAAAATACTGAATGAAGTTTTGTAAAATAATACATTTTTGTGTTATTTGTCTAATAAACAAGTCAAAAAAATCTTGATGGGCAGAAAGGAAAAAAGGTGTGACTCCAGAAAGTAGACAAGTTCAAAAGCCATTGTTTGCCCTGAGGACATCTGCCATTCCTGGTAGCCCAGAACTGCATGGACAGAGGAGAAACAAAGCCTGGTCTGTGCAAGGGAAAATGGAAAAGCAAAGAAACAGCTTCAAATCAAAAGTCTCCAAAAGGTGACATCCCTAGTTGATGAACTAAGAAAGGATGTTCTCAGGAGATTGAGACCATGCAAGCAAATGTGAATGAGAATGACCAGAAAAGAAAAGTCAACCTGATGATTCCAGCTCAAAATGTTGCAGATTTTGGAAAGACACATATATACTTTGAAGTAAATATCAGCCTCATCTTTCAAAAAGAGTAAGAACATAGTAAGATGATGAAGAATAAGAGATTTTTCAGAAATCACTAGGTAGATTTGAAAAAAGAACCAAATGATCAGTCTGGAAATAAAGGCATTCCTGAGAATATAATATAGGGAGAAAGAGATAGAAAATAGGAAAGATAGTTAAGCAAAACAGAAGGTAGAGAAGGCAATTGAAGTTTCAGAAGTAGAAAGAGAGAGAGAGAATGGGAACAAGGAAATACTCAGAGTTAGTGATGTGGGATTTTCTAGCATTGTTATGGACTGCAATCTTTAGTTTCAGGAAATCCAACAAATGCTAATATAAAGTAGAATAAAACACACACACACACACACACACACTTTTAGACACATTGCAATCAAACAGCAGAACACCAAAGACAAAAAGATCTTAAAAAGAGACACAAGATAAAATAACTTTAAACAAATGAAAATTAAACTGAAGTAGACTTCCCATTAACAACAATGGATGCCAGAATAATATCTTCACAGCTCCGAAAGAAAATTTATGTCAAGCTAGAATCTTATACTCAGTAAAATTATCTTTTGAGAATGAGGATGAGACAAAGACATTTTTCATGCTCCCAGGAAACAGTTAAAATATAGAATGCTGGAATTCGAGACATAAATTAAATTATTTTTTTAAATCCCTTATATTTGCTTTATGCTTTATAATCACAACATACTTTCACTTTTTTCTCATCTAGCCATATTAATGTGGTGATGCTATTGCCTCAAATAAGAGTTTATGTTTTTCTAAAGTTGGAAGAACATTTTATTAATTAGTTATTTAAAATAACAAAAATAATATGTAATCTGTTCAGCTGACTTGGAAAACATTGAAAAGCGTGTAGAGGGGAAATAATCAAAACCATCCAATATCTCATTTCTCAAAGGTAACTACTGGTAATATTTCATTCCCAAACCTTTCTATAATTTTCTGTGTATGTATCTTTTGATAACTTACTTTTTTCCTTGAAAGTAGATCATAAGAATACTACTCTGCCAGTCATTTTTTTCTAATTGTATTTTTAATGGATAAGTAGCCTTTTGTCATATGAATGCTGCTTAATCATTATATCAGTTACTACTTAGCCATTGTGGTATTTGGATAATTGTGCAGCACATATTTACTTTCCTCCCCTCTGACTATAGAAGACTTTCTGTTTATACTGAGCTTGGCCATGGAACTTAATTTGACCAATGGAAGTTAATGGATTTTGTGCAGAGATCTTAATTGTGCTTACCCTAATTAGTTTGTCTCTGGTACTTTGATGATTCACCATAGGTAGCTGCCGTCCTTTAAGCTTGGGTCCCCAAATAAGCATACATGGAACAAACCTGAACCCAAATTGGGCCTTGGTGCCAAGCCCCACCACTGCAGAGTTGCCCATTTGTGCCTCGTTGAGGTAGGCTAATCTTTGTTGATTTGCAGACCCACGAGCATTGGAATAAATGCTTGCTGTAGCAAACCATGGTGTTTGGAGATGGGTTTTTTTGTTTGTTTGTTTTCTGAGATGGAGTCTCACTCTGTTGCCCAGGCTGGAATGCAGTGGCGCGATCTCGTCTCACTGCAACCTTCGCCTCCCAGCTTCAACGGATTCTCCTGCCTCAGCAGAGCTACAGGCACGCGCCACTACACCCAGCTAATTTTTGTATTTACACTAGAAACGAGGTTTCACCATGTTGACCAGGATGGTCTCGATCTCCTGACCTCATGATCCACATGCCTTGGCCTCCCAAACTGCTGAGATTATAGGTGTGAGCCACCATGCCTGGCCTGGAGATGGTTTTTTACATGTATTGATGTGACAGTAACTGATGAATACAACTGGAATTGGACACTGAGGTTGTATTCTAGTTTTGCTATTATGAATAGTGCTTCATTGAACATGTCACTATAGCTTTTTAAAAAATTATCATTAGTCCCTTTCCACAGAGGAAGAATCTGAGGTTAGGTTGAAGTTTTGTCACCCAATGGCACAAACCTATTAAATGACAACACTGTAATTTGAATCTGAGTCTGTCTAAAGCCAAAGGCCATGTTCTTTTAAGATGCTACATTACTTGTCACTAAAACATGTACACTTTTTAAATGATAAAATATGTCTGGCAATTTATAATAACATAAAAATGGCTTTGACTGGCACTGTAAGTATTAAGTGCTTTTTGTCTCATTTTCATGGTCTTTTAAAACTAAATATTGTATTGCAGTCATCCTACAAGAGACACTAAACTTTACACATATTGTTTAAAGCAACCTTAGTTTGGTACAATATTTTTTCTTAAAGCAGGCATTAAATCAGACTGTAATTTGTAATAGAAATTTTAGATTCAATATGAGAATGAGCACCTTGCTAAAACTTGGATTTCTTGGTTTGCTTTTGAAAATACGCATCTTTTTTATAACATTACTGTAGGTTTATTTATATTTTACAAATATAACAGTAAGCTAATATTTGAAAGAGTGTGCAGTATCTTAAAACTGAGTACTTCTTATTAGGAATAAGTAATGTTCACATTATTTATGTGGGACAGAGTCATAAGATAATAATATACATCTTGTGAAGAAGCAGACAGGCAAATTAATAGCTGCCAAAAGAACCACAGTTTCTGCTTATGTTTGATAAATTAAACATGTTGATATAGAACTAATGATATGTATATAAGTAAAGAATACCATTCATTTATTTATGTTCAGCTAATATCTAACTTGACATCATGTAACCACCCCCAAAAACTGATTAGATTTAGTTAGAATAATTCCAATAGACAAAAAAGCATTATTCTCATGAGCCCTCTAGCAAATCATATCTCTGACTTTGACATCCATGGATATTATAGCCAAAGCAAGGGATTATAGTAGTATGATCAATTTGCAAATACAGTAGTTTCTCTACATGGTCTTTATATTACCTGACTCTACATATGTGCATATAATACTTTGATTAGCTGTGTTCAGTCACACAAAACAAGCCAAGTTAATTGAAATAAAAAATACAGATCAGCTTTGTCTTTCACAAGCAAAGCTGCCTATGATAACAGCTAATAAATGACTTCCAAATTTTAACATACATTTAAGTGTGTACCCCATATCTTTGCATATGTACTCAAATGATAACACAAGATGGAATGGAATGTAGAATGAGAGAGGCAAAAGCAAGTTTCTAGAAGCTAGGAGACAAAGTGATTTTCTAGTTGGATATGAAATATCCAACTTTTCAATTGTCTTGAAGGAGGCTTTTCACGTCTTTTCAGTTGTCTTGAAGATGAGTGTGGTGATAATAGGCTGGGGAAGTGGTGGAAATGTGGAATAAAGGTATGATGGACAGAAGTAAGCCTATTTTAGATAACATGCAAAATTCTGAGAGTTATGAGAGGTCAATACAGGAAAGTAGATAGGATGTCCAGGATGGGTGATTGTGTGTGTGTGTGTGTGTGTGTGTGTGTGTGTGTGTGTGTGAAGAAAGAGACCTGAAGGGCATCTTTCCATATAATACTTAAAATAGTGCAATATATGAAGGCTTATATACACAGAAAAAAATTCTTGAATTTCTTTCTCTTCCTAGAGTAAAATTGCTTGTGTCTCATGCATGCCAACATTATGACACGGTGTTAATTGGCATCAGTGAAACAAGGCAAAAGGGTCTTAATCTTCAGGCTCCTCACATCAGCATATTCCATTAAAGAGTTCAGTTCAATATGGCAACATCTCCTGCCATATTAGTCTTCTTTGCTCTAATGTATTAGGGACATGTGGGGCCAGTATGGGATGTGTAGATGTATCCAACTCCTCCCTGAAACAGCTCAGGCAAAAGGGTGTAGGCCTGGGTTCTGACCAACTATTTCTCAGGCCCTAGGAACTGCTTAAAAATCCCAGTTTACTCACTGAGCATCCAAGACCATGGATGTCTGTGGCATTTCCCTTCACCCGAGGGAGTCTCAGGTCTTTTTGGCCTGCAAATTGCTCAGCCATAAAATGATGTCATAATGAATGCACCAATGAAACACTGCCAGCTGAGGCTCACAAGGACAGAACCAAAATGACAGCACTGTCAAATGCTTCCATGCATTCCCAGACTCGTTTTTGGATAGTCTCATTAGCCAGATGTGAACTTAATCCACTCTAGTCAGCTAACTTTGGGATGACTCTCCTCCCACATTGCTGACCATAATTATTTCCTGCTGTAAGAATACTACTCTTACTGAATGTGACTCTTAGTTTGCTTTCTGCATCTTGGCTGCCATGTCAGGTTATATAAAACCGTATTTTTCAAAGTATAAAATGGATATGCTCTATATAAATGTAAGGTATTAATTAGCATCTCCAAAATCCTTGCTCTGCTGAATGTTTATCTAAAGAGAGACTTCTTTTTCAGTGTTTATGAAATGGTATTTAGTGTCTCTCACACAGCCCAAAGAAGCTACTTTAATGTAGCTGAAAACCACATGCCCAATCACATCCTACTCCATTTAACACATAAATAGAGGGTGAGAAAGAGTCCACTCCAAGCAGCAATAAGCACATGGTGCTCACCCCAAAAGTCCTCTCCTCCCCACCTTATTCAACAATAAAAGACCTACCCTTCCTCCTTTCTCAACAATAAAACGGCAAGGGAGTGTTATGTCTCAGTACATTCAGGCTGCTCGGACAAAGTACCTTAGACTGAGTGGATTATAAAGAAAAGAAATTTATTTCTCACAGTTCTGCAGGCTAGGAAATCCAAGATCAAAGTGTTGGCAGATTCGGTGTCTGGCGAGGGCCCACGACCTGCTTCATAGCTGGCCGTCTTCTTGCTCATGTGTCTTCTTATGATTGAAGAAATGAGGGATCTTTCTGGTTTTTCTTTATAAGGCAATGAATCTTATTCTTGAGGGCTTCATCCTCATGACCTTATCATGTCCCGAAGGCCCCACCTCCTAATACTATCTCCTTGGGGGTTAGAATTTCAACATATGAATATTGGGGGAACAAACATTTAGAACAGAGCAGTGTAGAACAAACGATGGTTCCCTCTTGAACAGCTTTGTGACTCAAGAAGAATAAAAACTTTATCTCCACAAGAAATTTACATTAGTAAATGTAAACACCTTTTGTCACTTTAGAGTACTACTTAAAGATTTGCGAAGGTTTCACTTCAATGAAGGAATTCAATGCGTCCTGCTATTACAAATCTAGGTTAAGGAAAAAGTAATTGTTTCTGATGGTCAGTGGCTAAATAAGCCATTTCAGGCTGAAACTGTGTTCTTCTGTGTTGTTTATTACTCCAAAATAGTTTCTCATAAACTTCTCTGTGACACCCTAAGCAACAACACTTACAAACTCAATATACTCTCATGGGCATATGTAGATTTTCACATCACCCAGGACATTTCTTTTATCAAGTGCTTCAGTGATTCAGAATCTCCACCATTGTTAATGGCTCATCAGTATCAGTCTCCCACACTTAGCTGAGACGGAAGCTACTGGTGATGTACAATTCCTGAGCAGTCTGCTGCAACTCCATTCTCTCCTGCAAAGCACATGAGAATGCAAGCGACAGTCTTAGTCCATTTGTGCTGCTTAGACTGGGTAATTTATACACAAGAGAAATTTACTGCTCACAGTTTTGGAGGCTGGGAAGTCCATGATCAACGCACCACAGATTCAGTGTCTGATGAGGGCCTCCTCTCTGTTTCAAAGATGCACTCTCTAACTGCATCTTTACATTGTGGGAAAGGTGAACAAGCTCCCCCAGGCCTCTTTTATATTGGCAACAATATTCTCACCCATGAGGGCTCTGCCCTCATAACCTAATCACATTCCAAAGGTCCCACCTTTTACTACACTCACCTTGGAGGTTAGATTTTAGCATATGAATTTTGGAAGGACACATTCAGACCACAGCACTGAGAGAAATACTACCACTAGAATAAACTTTAAATCATTTTAATTGATATTATAAAAACTAACTCATTCACAACTCAGTACTCTAAGAATTATTAGAACCAATACACTTTATGGTCACTGATTTAAACAACTCGATGCCAGGACAGGAAGTTGAAAAGCGCTACTCTAAAAGGGGACAACAACGTGCTAAAAAGCATGTGGACTTTTAAAGGATTGTCATGTTCAGTTTGCGATTGGAATTCTGGTTGCTAAGAGGTTCAGGCATTGTTGTGAATGTCTCAGTCTCATTCCACACTCCACTCAATCTTTACAGGGAAGTCTCTGTGTGGGATGAAGAAGTCAAGAGATACAGGAGAGATAACAGAATTACACTCAAGTCTGATAATGCCATACAATTTCATTGGAAACAGCAAAGATTGAGGGAAGTTGAAGTATTCACTCTGTGTGGTGTTCATTCAGCCAGATCCTATTAAGCCTGAGCATCACAAATGCTCATGGGAAATTGAGAAAACTATAGGTTATAGAAGTAAACGGATCATTAACCAGAAATGTAAGAAATAGCTGATGGTCCCTGTGGACACATGATCTTTGGGGATCTGTGACTCTTTTTTGTTGAAACGTTATTTTGGCTTGTGATATTTTGCTTGTGGGCATTTTGGGCTTGAGCATAAACAGTGGTGATTGTAGAAGAGGGAAATTAGTGTAGGTAAAGAGAGAGAAGGAAAAGACTGAAGGAGAGAAAGGGGAGAGAGAAAAGAAACTTGGAGGTAGTGTGGGAAAAAGAGGAGTTACCATTTATTATACACATTTCCTAAGAACTTGAACTGTACAATCTTTTGTTTAGTATTCACAAGATTTTCTGAAATAGATGGGGTTTTTTAATAGAGGAAAAAAACTTACAAGAACTATCTTGTCCAAAGCCACCAAGCTACTAAGCTGGGACACAAACCCTGATCTCTCTGTTGCTGGAGCCCTGTGTTCTAACTGCTGCATTGCTCAGGTTCCTGGGCCTTTTGGAGGGTCTTCCTCTCTGAGGATGGAGTTGGGTGTTGGCAAGTTGTTTAAGAAGAACTCCTTGGGTCTGGAGAGCTCAGAGGAACCAGAAGTGAGAAAGTTGGGAACTGACTCCAGGCTGATCTTTTTGGGGAGGGAGTGAGAAGAACTGGGAGATAACACGGTGGTTTCCATTTCCTTCCAGGGTGTTCTGAAGGTTCACCAAGATAAGGAAGAAGGCACGGACTCAGGAGAGCACTATGTAGGAATGAAGATTTGCATTTGGCTGTAGCTTTCCTTGTGTCATGGATCTTAGGAGGGAAGTGTTTTAATATGGAAACAGAAGGATACAGAACTCTCAGACTTTGAGAATTCTTGATTTAACTGATCAGTCTCATTTTTTTCAGACACTCAGAATAGTTTTGGTATATAGTTTTGTGTTTATTTCTATTCAGACTGCAATTGGCTGTAATGAAGTCCAATAAGTAGGAACAACTCTTTGAAGAATTGGAAACAGGGGAGGGTTTTGAAATCACATTCATCTTCATCATCATTATCATTCTTAGGTAGTGGATTTTTCTTCTCTCTCTCCCTCTCTCTTCCTCCCCCAATTTCTCTCTCTCTCTCCCCCCCAACTCACTTTCTTTCTTTCTCTCTCTCCTTCTATCCCCATCCTCTCTTTCAGTAACTTCAGATCTAAACATTAATCAGATTTGTGAATTTTTAGTGAATGAGCACCATTATGGTTTAAGTCATGCAGACTGGACCTTGCTAGCTACTTTTTTCTCTACCACAGACTCCTGTATAAAAGCTGATCAGAGTATATATGCACACTGGAACCAGTTCCAGTGATTGAACCGTGTTAAGTATTAACAAACTTTTCCACACCGCTTTGTGACACCACAGAATAGATTCTCAGAGAAGTAATTACTCTGAGCAGCCACAACACAACTTCTGACTACAACCACATAGTCATTGCAATCTTTTAGTGCATACAACAGGTTTAATAATCTTGGCAATACAACTTTCGAAAAAATGGATGGATGGTGTTTTTACTAATTGCTGAAACACCACAGAGTATCTTATACTTAAAGTTAATGATAAATACTCCAGCAAATACTATAGTTTCTATAAGATTCTTGATATTGACACTGAGTAGATACACGTATTTGCTTTCACTTCTAAACAAATAGTCAAAATAATTTAGGCCTGTGCTTCTCCAATATTATCATATCAGGAGATTTTGTTACATTGCAGATTTTGATCCAGGTGGTCTGAATGGGGCCTGAGATTCTGCCTTTTTAGCAGGCTTTCAGAGAGTGCTGCTGCTGCTGTTCCAGGGCTCAACCTCTGCAAAGCTGGGGCTCTAGAGGGCAGATGATGTGTGCTGTAGAGCTCAGCCTTGGAACACATTCTCATGGATATTTAATGGTGTGCGCCTTCACAGTGGTCCTGTCCCAACATAAGAAACAGATGCAGCAGGATTTGATGTCAGTTTAAAATTCATAATTTCAATATTGTGCCAAACAATCCAAATTCAAAAAGGAGACCAGTCTAGGGTAAAAAAACCAATTGGTTGCCAGAGTCACATATTTTTTGTGTGTGCATTTTCTAGAGTCCATGTATAGAACCTGACTACAAATAGTCTTTTTAAACTAATGTGCACAGTAGCTCTTCATCCCACTTGTATGAGAACACATCAAAATGGCAATCTGAGGGTGTAATCATCTATTTTTAATACCAATGTTTTCAGGACCCATTTAATTAAAACAAACAAAAAAGATTTCCTTTCTTTGAACCCACAAGTCTGATAAGCAGCCAGTGCCATTTCTTGGTGTAATCTTAGTAAAACACATCCCACATCCCAAGAAGTTTTTATGAAACCATTCAAATAATTTCAAACATTCTCCTCATTCTGTTGTCCTGTTATTTAATACACACACAGACACACACAGTCAAAGCACATGCCCAGTTGTGCACACATAAATGGGCACATAATGTGCACGCACAAGCCTGCACATTGTCTAAAGGTATTTGTTATACAAACATCACAATATCATTACTTCTCTTTATCTTGGATTCAGGCACACTACATTTTTGAGTGTACATTCAATAATATGCTGATAGTGAATTCAGCTTTTATATAATCTATGGATTAAGTTTTTCCAGGAACTTCCAATTTTACTCCAATATGATTCCAGTATTCTGAGAGAAGGTTATTCCAACTAGAATGTGCTGAAGGGATGGATGTGGCTTCCATGCAGGGCATATTTCAGCTTTTTCCAAATAACATTCTTGTAGAGATTACAGGATAATCTGGCAGCCAGACCCAGCCAATTAAAACAGTAATTGAAATGGCTGAAAATGTTTTCCTTGGCAATTTTTTGTTATTTTGCTTCATTTTGGGTTTCCTTGAATAACAAAAAAAATAGGGTCAATCATAAGACTCCTAATTTATTTTCTTGGTTATCTTTTCTCATCAAACAGAAAAGGGCTGCTGTGGAGCTTAAATTAAAACCTGAAAACTGTGGTATGGGGTGGTATGAAGGCAGGCATGAGAAAACATGAAATGATTCTTAAGCTAACACAAGTAAATCTCCTCTGAGCATAGAAGATGTGGGAGTTTCTGTTTTAGGTGGTAAGAGTGAAATGCGGAGGGGGATACAAAAGGAAATATAATAAAAATACAGAAGAGGCTTTCTTGTAAAATATAGGTTTAATTTTTTTGAGGTTAATAGGTACTTGAAAGTTGAGACTTATAATTTTAAGACATCTAACATGAAGAACTAAAAATCATTTATGTACCATAACTCTCTTCCACTGAAATCAGTTGTGTACTATTGAATGATTGATCATGTCTGGGGTGAGAGAGTATCTGATGATTTTTAGTATTTGCCAATTTCCATAGTGTAAACATTTTTATCATGGCTGATTTCAATCTACCAATCTGGCATTGATGAACATAGAGCTGGAAATAGATAGGCACCATCAATTTTGCAAGGCTCTGCAAACTGCTCCAGCACACTTCTGACTAAAGTCATCACTTTACAAAAGAAGACAGATACGAAAAAGCAATCGCAATTGATAGCAAGTAAAAATATCAATAGAGGAAATTAATAGGCAAAGATAAGCAGCTCACAAATTAATTAATCTAAGTTCTGCTGATTAAAATGGCAAAACTTGAGAAAACCCAAATTATGTAACTGATTTAAAAAGAAAAATACTTTTCCACGTCATTCCATGACGTAGCTTCTTTCCTTTAAGGCTCTACTTTTAAGTCAATTCCTCTATGAACCCCCTCTGAAGAAATCTGAAAGTAGTCATTGTAACCATGTTAGCATCCTCTTGGAATTATGATGACTTCAAAATATCTTAATACTACTGTATCTAACTCCACACATTGGAATCCTTTGGGAGCTTCCGTAAAGTACCAATTCCTTGGTCCCACACAGGACCAACTAAATTAGAAATCTTGGGTGGAGCTCAGCATCTATAATTTTGGAAAGCTCTCCATGTACTTAATTTGCAACCAGGGTCGAGAACAACTACACTATACATTTATTTGTCTATATTTTCATTAAAAGTGCTCTGAAGCAGGGTTATGTTCCATTCTCTTAAAGTATGGCCCTGTAGCTGGGCCATATATATAATTTTTTTTCTTCCTTTATTCATTTTCCCATCTGCATTGTACTGGCAAATGTGGTGAATAAATAAAGACTTTTGGTTAAGTTTTAAAAGGACTAGAAATACAATGTCTTTTCTATGGATTGTAGATTGAACTTATGTTTATTCTTTTCTTATTTTTAGGTTTCAAACCAAGCTCAGAAATTTTTGAGAGGGATCTCAGTCACCAGCAGCATGTACTAATTAATAACGATTTTCAATTATTCCACACAACACTTGTGGAACAACTCAACCTTTTACTTAGAAATGGAAACTAATTTTAAATTTGATTTAGTGAATAATTAACTCATGAGATTTATCTACATTATGCTAATATGAATATCTTTATGCAAAACCAACAAAGGAAGCAAAAATTCACTCATTTAAATAATGTAAAAAATATATATATATTAACAATATAGGTGAGGTTTTAGCTTTTTCCTGGAAGGACAAACCATACAATGCTATAGCATGCATGTTTATAGGATTAATTAATTTACATTCTTCTTACTCTAAAACAATCTTAGGCTATTTAGAAATGATTCTACCCTATTTTCCCATGCACAGTCATCATCATTAGTAGCTGTATTGATCAAAGTTCTATCTGTGAATCTTGGAAAGCCACGCTTCATGTGTAGAAATCTATGCCACCCTTAGGCAATGCAACAGAGCCAAGAATAGCAAGAAGCACAACAAATAGCAGCTGTGGCTCTTTGCATGTGTGGTACCATTTAGGCTAATGCCCAGGATAGCATATCATTTGTCCAAAAGGTGCAGCTGCACCAGCTGGCAGACTGTTGAAGGCTGCAAAAACACAGAAGGCAGAGACTGGCACCGATCCTTGCCTCTCCCCAAACCCACTCAAGTTCTTGCAGCACTACTCTGTGCAATGTTCACAAAGAGTCATGGCCAGCATTTGGGCAAAACATGCAATATGACTTGGCTGAAGAGCAGGTGTCATCATTTGACTCAGTCACTGGTAGATGCATCTGAAATTAAGTGTATTAGTTCACCACTGCTGCATAACAAACCACCCCAAAGCACAGGGGGCTTTAAACAGCAATTACTTATTGCTTACACCTATGTGGGAAGGATGGGGTTTAGATGATCTAGGTTGGACTTGGCTGGTGGCTTTTTTTTCTCACTGTGATTCTGTGAATTGACCAATGCATCTCTAGCCTATGTGTATTCATTCTGGGGCTCAGGCTGAAGGGGCAGGAGCGACCTAAAAGGAATCTTCTCATGTCAGTGACACAAATGCAAAGGTGCAAATGGAAATACACTTACAGAGCTTTTAAGGCCTAGGCTTAGAACTGGCATATTGTCACTTCTGCTCGTATGCTATTGACCAAAACATATCACATGGCCAAGTTCATATTTAAGCAGGGAAGAACCACACTTTTCACATGAAGAGACCATGGAAAAGGCATAGATAGGTTCAGGGACACATAAAGAGAATTAAGTTCAACATATTTATCTGGCATATAAACCCATTACTTTTTACAGAAAAAAGGGATGATTATGATGACGACGGCAATAGTAATAATAGTAGCTATCTTGTACTATGTATTTACAATGGTCCAGGCACTCTTCCAAACTCTAGATAGATACATACATACATACATACATACATACATACATACATCATACATACATACATACATAGTTAGGTAGATAGATAGGCAGATGAAGTTCCATGTAATTCTCACAATAATCTTATGAAATAAGTACTATTATATCCTCCTCTTACAGACAAGGCAACTGAGGTAGAGAGGGGACTTATAAGAAATATAATGGATTATTATTATTATTATTATTATTATTATTATTATTATTTTGAGACAGGATCTCTCTGTCACCCAGACTGGAGTACAGTGGTACAATCATGGCTCACTACAGTCTTGAGTTCCCAGGCCCAAGCAATCCTCCCACTTCATCCTCCTGAGTAGCTGGGACCACAGGCGTGCACCACCATGCCTGGCAATTTTTCGTGTGTGATTTTTGGGTAGACAGGGTTTTGCCATGTTGCCCAGGCTGGTCTTGAACTCCTGGGCTCAAGCGATCTGCCCATCTTGGGCTCCCAAAGTGCTGAGATTACAGGCATGAGCCACCATGCCTGGCCAATACGGGACAATTATTAAATTAAAAGAACAATATGTGCTCATTTTCTTAACCTATGGTACAGAAATATTATGTGAATTATGTTCTGTAACTTTAGGATTGCCTCCCATGATATTTACTGTGTTGGGAGTAAAAATAGACAATCTGGATGAGCATGCCATGGTCATCAACGAAGACAGACATGAACATGATGTGCTCATCTCTGGGGTTTACCTACAGAATGTGCACATCAGTAGAACTTAGTAGCAGTGACCACCAGAACAAACTGGTAGACTTTTGAGGAGGAATTCAATTTGCTTTCTATTTCTTTCAGGTTTGAGGCTGATGGAAATCTGTATATGGAGGAAACTGTGGGGTTTGAAAATGGAAATCCTTTGCTCGTTTATAATTTAGAGCACGTTGGGAAAGATGAATTCTACAGAAAGGGGAGAAGTAGAAGCTGTTATTTCCTTTTTAGCAGTAGTGGGCAATGTGGGGAATGGAACAGACAACAGATACAGGATTTTACAGCAGCTTCTGGGAAATTTGCTGAAAACCTGCCCCAGTGCCACAGCTGTGGCTGAGATCAAGAGTCATAGGGTGGTTTCTTATGATTCTTGCAACTTCCTGAATTCCTCAAAGGTTACAGTGGCTTTGTCTGGCCCTCACTCCTCAAATGGACTTTTTTGGTGCCTAATTCCCTATGTTTAAGTCTCCTCCTGGTTGAAGTCACTAGTTGACTACTCTAGTTGATGAAATGAAACCTGTTTCAGGTGATGAGTGTTGAAAGCTTGTAAACATGGATACATTCAAACAATGATGATACATTTGCTCAAAAGAGAATGATTATCTTAAAGATATCCTCCAAAGTTAAAAATTGATCAACAGAAAATGATATCTTAATAACAATAATCTAGATGTTAAGGATCTGTTAACAAAGATTAGGATATGGGCTTGGCAGACGAGTTGCCAAGTGGAAGAAGGTGTACTTCACAACTAGAGAAGGTCACTTAAAAACCCCACTTTTTAAAGGTATAAGTGACAAAAAATAACAGCACGTATTGAATGTATACAACTTTAGTTTGGAGATAAGTACACATCTGTGAAATCATCACCACAATCTATGCAATAAACTTATCCATCGTCTCTGAAAGTTTTCTCTCACCCTCTTTATTATTTGTGATAAGAACACTTAACATAAGATCTATCCTCTTACCAAATTTTTAAGTATATAATACAGTACTTGTAACTATAGACACTACACTATACAGTAGATCTCTAGGGCTTATTCATTGTATATAACAGAAACTTTGTGCACTTGGAGCAATAACTTCCCATTTCTCTCACCACCCCCTCCAACTCCTGGTAACCATCATTCTATTCTCTATGAGTTTGACTATTTTAGATTCCACATATAACTTAAATCATACAATATTTGTCTTTCTGTGCCTGGCTTGTTTCACTAGCATGATGTCTTCCAGGTTCATCCATGTTGTCACCAAAGGCAGGATCACTTCTTTTCTAAGGTTAAATAATATTCCATTGTATATATATACCACATTTCTTTATCCATTCATCAGTCGATGGACATTTAGATGGATTACATGTCTTGGCTATTGTGAATAATGCCACAGTGAACGTGAGAGTTCAATTACCTTTTAGAGATCTTGCTTTCAATTCTTTTGGATCAATAACAGAAGTGGGATTGCTGAATCATATGATAGTTCTATTTTTAATTTATTGAGGAGCCTCCATGCTGTTTTGCATAGCAGCCAAAGCAGCCGCACCCATTTATATGCCCACTAACAGGGTACAAGAGTTCTCTTCTCTCCAGATCCTTGCCAACACTTTTTATCTTTTGCTTTTTGGATAACAGCCATTCTAATGGGTGTGAGGTTCATTGTGGTTTTCATTTGCATTTCTCTGATGACTAGTGATGTTGAACATCTTTTCATATATCTCTTGGCCATTTGTAGAAAATGCTATTCTTGAATTCATTTTCAAAATATACACTGAAGTCTGTTTTTGAAAAACTTAACAATAATCATCAAATTAAAAACTAGGTGTGTAAGTCTCAAATCATTTAATAATATTCAATCAAGAATAAAAAATTTAGAAAGCAAAACTCATTAGTTCTTTTATTTACTCAGCAATTATTTCTTGAAAAGCTGTAAGTGCTAAGCAGTACTTAGGTGCTGGGGGAAGTAACAGAGAGCAAAAGATTTGAAGACAAATCCTTGCCTTCATGGAGCTTAGTTCTAGAGTTTGATATAGACAATAAAGATGTTAAGTACTAAGATGCTTATATAGTACTTTAAAAAGAAGATCATTACGGCTGGGCACAGTGGCTTGCCTGTAATCCCAGCAATTTGGGAGGCCGAGGCGGGTGGATCACCTGAGGTCAGGAGTTTGAGACCAGCCTGACCAACATGGAGAAACCCTATCTCACCTAAAAATACAAAATTACCCAGGCATGGTGGCACATGCCTGTAATCCCAACTACTCAGGTGGCTGAGGCAGGAGAATCGCTTGAACCTGGGGGCAGAGGTTGCGGTGAACCAAGATCATGCCATTGCACTCCAGACTGGGCGACAAGAGCAAAACTCCATTTAAAAAAAAAAAAGAAGAAGAAGATCATTACTATGAAAGATAAAATGGATGAGGAATTCTGGGGTGTTACGTTTGCAATTTTAAATAGGACAGTCAAGGTAGGCCTTATTGAGAAAGTGATATTTGAGTCAAGACTTAAACTAAGCAAAATGTGAGCCATGGAGATAACAAAAACAAGATTTTTCCGGGCATTGGAAATTGTTTTTGCAAAGAAGCTGAGGCTGGGATGTGCCTGGCATGTTTGGGGAAGAACAAGAAAACCAGTGTTGCTTAGGTGCAGAGTTTCTGTGGAAGAAAAAAAAAAAAAACTCAGAGGAAATAACTTATTTAAGAGTTAAATTGAACAGTTAGTTAAATAGCAACAGAGGAAGATCTCAGTGTTTCCAGTTATTTGGCTTTTCTTTTCTTTTTTTTAACACCTTATTAATTTACTTAACTAATTAATTAGCTAGGTAGGAAGGTAGGTGGGTGGGTACGTAGGTAGATAGATAGGTAGCTAGCTAGTTTTAAGGAGGTAATACATGCACACCGTATACAATTTCGAATTTCCAGTGGTCTGAAGGAGTGCACAGTGAAAAGTCAGCCTCTTTGATGCACTTACACAGTGTCTCCCTACCCACAAGGATCCAATGTCACTAGTTCTCCTATGTATCTTTCCAGAGACATTCCATGACTCTTTCTAATATTCACTGCCAATTAAGGTAATTTGGAAAAGCAGAGTGTGTCACTGAGATCTCGACAAAGTTCGCTTTCATAGACGCACCTGCATCTTTGTACAGTAATTACAGACCCCGAAAGAGGAGGTCAGCCCAGATGGTGCTCATCCCATATGGGTGGGGTGGGGCCTATCTTGTGAAGTCACCAAGTCACCTCATGAAGAAGTTACATGGGTGTGGCCACTATTTATTCTGACAGCTATTTTTGTTCTCATATCCAGAGGAAGATCCCGTGGCTGTCATTTCTTGTCATTTTCCCCCAAGGATAAGGAGTGATTTTACTGCATGCATGAAAACAGGTGTAATGAAATTTAAAAAAAAAAAATGGTAGGCAAAAATAAATAAATGCAATAATAAAGTGAATAATAAATGGAAAATTTCTGTGTTTCACCAATCAATATGGACGAGGGACAATGCGTTCTTTGTTTGATAAAAGTTAGAAATCCAAGTTTTTCCTCAAGTGCAGCCAAACTACATGTAATATATACTTTAGGCATTCGGGCATTTCCCTCATAGGTAAACAAACAGCAAGCCATAAAATCTTCTGTATTTCTTTGATGTTACAGACAGTCTTCTGTTTTATCATGGGCTGCAAGTCTGATTCTGTTCTGTGAGATGTCTTGCATAATTTTCTAGTAGTATCAAAAAAAAGTGCCATACAATCAGAGTCTACCTCTCCAACGATAGTAAGATAAAGGATGTTGCTTTCTTCAGGAACATTCCTATGGCCCTAGCATTGTCATCACTCAACAGCCTGTCTCTATAACCACTGCTATATTTTCTAAGACACCATCTCTGGAATTAAAGTGTATCTTTAGCTTTGTACTGGTGTTTCCAGTCCTTGAATTCCCCCAACTTGATTTTTCTTAGCCTAAAAAAGACCTAAATTTCCTTTTCTTTTATGTTCTACCTCTTTTTTGCCTCACCTAACACATGTAAACCACCATAAAAGTTGAGTAGTAGCTCTCCTGTTTTTCCCCTTAAGTTTTTTACTTACTCCAATACACATTTATTCTAGAAGGACATTTTGGTTCCAGCATATCCTCAAGTTAATGATATCATAATGTATGCTTCTGACTCAGTTTGAAAATCCAAATAGATTAATGACAGTAAAGACTTTTGAGAAAGTAAATAAATATATTAAGGATGCTTGAGAGACAAGTAATATAAATACAGTCCCCCAAAACAAGTAAAGAGAAAGCTGTGATTCAGTGATAGCAACTTTTACCTGATTCTTACCTTGTTCTCCCACTGTACTGCCTGCTCCAGGCTTCTTTTCCCAGCATAATCTATCCAGACCACTTGTGTTTAGTATCCAAGTGTACCTCTCCTTTGTTGCAGGCTGAGGTCCAGGATATAAAGCTGATGCAGTCACAGGTTCTAGTGGGTTAAATAATACTTGGGCACTGCTGGATGCCAACTAGCACAGTTTTCTAGAGATGATGTCTTCACTGGAAGAATGGAATCCATTAGTTGGAATTTCAGTTGCTGACTGATCAGCAGAAGAAATATGTGGGATAAGAATGTCTTCTGCAGCCCCTTAAGTCAAACCAGATAGGAAACTGCCTTCTCAGACTGCACGAGGAGTCTACTGAAATTCTGATTTTCTTAAATATACAGCAAAGAAGTTTAAAACACCAAAATAGGGCACAAGAGAGTTATTGTAATTAGTATCAACTTTAGGTGAGAATTTAGTCATTAAATATAATTTACTTCCTATTTATTAAAAATGCTGGCTTCCTGAAGTCATTCATAAGGAAATGAATCTGTGAGGCATAACTTGTGATCACAGCGGGGGAGGTGAGGAAGTCCTTCAGATGCAGCTTCGTGGGGAAAGCATGAGGAACAACTCTACTGGCTTCCTATGTGAAATAGACAGATTTGTCTCTAAGATTTTTAAAAAAGAAGAAGAAATAATAATTTATAACTTAGAAATTAAAACTGTTGAATGCCTCATCTAAGATGAGGCAGCACTATCCATTTCAAGGATTATAAAATGAGAGACGTATGATTTGTAGAAATGAAATAGAACTTTTTCTAAGGGAAGCTTATAAACTTGAGACTACATATCAGACAAGTTCACAAGTTTGGGGAAAAGGGGTACATGTGTAAGCCTCTCATGTTGGGCTAAGAAAAGGAAAAAGTTGTTGGGTCTTGAGTTTAATTTTTAAATGTTTTGGTGAGTAGAAATGAGCTCATATAAATAACATTTCCTCTTTTGTGCTTTGCCTAAACTATTCTTCTAAATTGTGATCTTTAGCCACACCAATCCCCAGAGTTCCTCAGATTTCTGCTTCAGGGCTGCTCATGTCATAAACAGAATTCTTATAAAAGCATTTTTAGAATGTAAAATCTGCAGTGGTCCAGAGATGAAGCTATGTTTTAAATAGACCTATATTATTAGTGAAAACGTGGTGTAGTACAGCACACAGCACAGGGAGCCTGAGGGGTCCTGGTCCTAGGCCCAGCTCTTCTGCTGGCCATGTGGCAATGAATGCTCTGTGTCTCCGATTTTTCACTGGTGAAAGAAGAGGGATGAAATGAATGGCTCCTCAGTTATCTTCCAACACTGAGAATCTGCCTTTGTTATGTAAGAGTAGCCGGGCTTTCACTCAGGCCTGATCATGAATAACAATCTTAATAGTGGTGAGTAATGCACAGAGTCACTTTTCCACAACTAGGAGAATCTTGGGTCTTGAAGAAAACCTAGGAAATCATATCACCTTGTCCTCCATTGCCAGTGAGGGCTGCATCTTCATCCTTCAAATACGCTCTTTCAGGCTAATCTAAACAACTCTTCCCAAGGGGCAAACTTCACAACTTCTATGTCCTTAATGGCAGAAGTTCTTCCTTATGTTTGGTCTGAATCTCCCTGCTGAATTTGCAATTTATTTTCATTTGTCCTATCCTTAGCAGAGAGGGAGCACAACTGGGGCACACATTCAAGTGCTATCTATTATTAATCTGAGCCATAGTAAATTTGTTTGTACTAGAGTTTCTGGGGTCTTACATTGCATTCCAGTGAGATGATAGAACCTGATCCCTTGATGGAATGTTCTTTTTGAGGTCTAAAATGACTGAACGATAAAGGCTAACAGGCTGGCAGGAATCCTGAGCAGTTCTTGATAGTGGTCACAGGAAAGGGCATTGTTTCTTTGGCAGTCCAGTCTCCTAGCAACCTAGCGTACAGCGGCTCTTGACATAGGGCTCTCTGAAACCCCACATTTAGAACTATTAAACTATTTCTTCTAAAATTAAATATGTGCTCAGGCAATTGTATTTTAAAAATCTGATAAAAAGGTAATTTTTCCAATAGCACCTGGTGCTTAGTAGAGATAGGGAAAACTGATGAAAGGGAACATAATTATACCATCTAGCCCTACCCACTGCTTTCTGAAAGGTGAGCCCTTATTATGCCCATTTTACAGACAAGGCAGATGGACATACACTGAGAAACAAACAATGCTAACAATATCAACTGCTTAAGAGGGAAACGTTTAGGATTTGGAAAAGAAAATGAAAGCAGGTTTACCTTGCTGACACTCAAAAAGTAATAAGAGCTCCCTGTTCACTTTCTGCCTCCTCCTAGTCGTGTGGGTGTCCTGTGAGAGGCACGGAAGAGGAAAAAAGTGGTATTCCCTGGGGATGGACTTTCCCAGCCACCTCCAGAGCAGTCCAGATTTGTGAATCAATGCAGGAGGTGGAGGTGGGGGTGGGAGTGGGAGGGGTTGGCCAGGCAAGGCTTTCCCTTTACCCACACAGGCTGTGATTAAGAAGGCATCCATCTGTCAACAGAGGCTCTCAGCTGTATTTCCAGCCCAGCTTCCTCCCAACTGACTCATTCAGTGATGCCACAATCTAATGTTTATGACCTAACAGATGATCACCATGGAAGTAGCACAAACCTTGGACTGTTGAGGAGCAAAACCAGCGTAGAGGAGCTGGACCGTTTAGGAAAAGAAAAAATGAAGACCCTTATTCATAGAGACCACATGTTAAGACTGAACATCCCACTCCTCATGTGGGCATTTCCACCCATTACTAAAATTGATATTTGGATGCTTTCGTGCCTGTTGGAGAACCCAAATAAGGATTTCAGGTGACTGAGTACAAACAGATAGCATGGCATTTAGAAACAGACAGCAAGAAGTAGAAGGGAAAATGTGTGTGCAGCAATTTAACGAGGTTTGGATTACAAATTCAGTTTCCTTATCTTTTTGCCAGCATGTGGCAACAGTTCTAAAGGAGACAGAAAATGCATTGAATGCCAGGAGAAAGATGAAGATCCCCCCAAACTCAACTTTATAAACAGTCCTGGTGGAATATTCACAATGTGGAAGTCAGGATAAACTGGCTATTCCACCCGCCACTGCCCCCCAGGAAAAGAAAAGCCTAAATGAATAAGAAAGCCAACGGAAATAAGTGCTTTTTAGTAAAGATCATCGCATTTGGTGCTGTGAGTGGCAGGAGGCGTTGGCACAGACTTGGGAGCTACATGAGGACTCCGGTGGCATGGTCAAGGTGAAGTGAGCCTGACTTCCTGGCCTGGCCTCCCCAGACTAATAATCAAAAAGAGCTGCCCTTCCCCAGCCCTAAACAGCCCTGTGTGAACACAGTGTCTCCTAGTAGTGCCTGTGGCTTACAAGTAATGTGAGAGTCTTTTTATAACTCTTGAGGTTTAACGTAAAAGGAAGCTCAGAATCAGCGGTAAAGGGAGGGGAATGTTGTGAACTACAGACCATCTGAAATGGGGAAAATCATAAATACCAGAGTGTCTGATTATTTGAATGTCTCTTGAAGTCAAATAATGAACCTTCTTCATGTTCTGCTTTTCTGGACTTGGCTCCCTCTGACAAATTTGCAGGCATCAGGGTCTGTCTGGAATTCATTCCAAGTTGGAGGGATATTTTTTCCCTTGACATTTTGCAGCTGAGACAGCCGGAGCAGGAAGCTGAGGAGCGTAACATTACCAAATATGTCCTTTCTCCTGCCCGTAAGTTCTATTTCCACAGGAAAAGAAGGCAGATGCTGGCCAATGAGAACTGGCCAGTAGAAATGCAGCCACAGCAGGCGGCCTCTACTGGAAGTGAGGAAATTGATCAGATGCCATTTTTCACAAAAATGGAAACTGTTCTAGGTACCACCAGTTAAAATTTGTGCTACGCTGGAGGAAGAAGTTTGACAGGTTCCTACAAGTTGCCCAGCTATTTCAGGGGAATTCTTTATCACTCTATTGGTCTCATTTTCTCAACACCCCTGGAGTGGGAATTAGAGAGTTGGCCTTGGCTGCTGACACACTGTGCTTTTGACCAGATCATTTCTCCTAGAATGTGGAGGAAGCTTCAGATGCTTTATTGCTAAAATGAAGGTTTGGATGTGATGAGCTCCCAGATCCCCTCTGGGTTACCAAGACTGTGGTCTCCAAGCTTCTTCAATCGTGTGTTTCAACCACTAAAATAAATCCAAATATTTGTCCAGATGCTTTTCTTTATGGGTCTAAGACACTAATCTCAAACTATCATATCTACATGGTCTAGGAAAGAACGTAAGTGAGCAAAATAGCTGCAGATTGCATACTCTTTGCTTGCATATTAAATACAGTCAGTTCTCCATATCCGCAGTTCCACACTAGCAGATTCAATTAACCTTGCATTGAAAATATTTTTGAAAACAATAATACAACAATAAAAAATAATACAATTAAAAAAATAAGATAGCCATTTACATGCCATTTACATTGTATTAGGTATTATAAGTAATCTAGAGGCGATTTAAAATATAGGGAGGATGTGTGTACCTTACATGCAAATACTACATTTATACAAGGAACTTGAACAATCTGTGTCTTAGAACCAATCCCTTCCTCAAACCTCACCCTTATCCCCACCCTGCTGATACCAAGGGCCTGCTGAATGTAAGAAAATTCTTTTTTTTTTTTTTTGAAACATAGTCTCACTCTGTCACCCAGGCTGGAGTGCAGTGGTGTGATCTCAGCTCACTGCAACCTCTGCCTCCAGGGTTCAAGAAATTCTCTGCCTCAGCCTCCTGAGTATCTGGGATTACAGGTGTCCACCACCACGCCCGGTTAATTTTTGTCTTTTTAGTAGAGACGGGGTTTCACCATCTTGGCCAGGCTGGTCTCGAACTCCTGACCTCGTGATCCACCCGCCTTGGCTTCCCAAAGAGCTGAGATTACAGGCATGAGCCACCGCACCTGGCCAGAAAATTCATTTTTTAAACATAATCTTCTTGTTTCATCTTTATTTATCCTACTTTTAAAAGAGAACGCTTACTGAGAAAGTTCTTTACTGAGGAAAATAATAACCTATGCATGTTTTAAATGGCCAGCAATGCTTAATGTTGAGTCAAGAACACTTTGGGGAATGGTAGAAATAGGAGTAATCTGGAGCATGGACACCCCATTGGTCCTAATGTGGAAACTGCTTCTCCAGTGGGTCACCTTCAAGCAGAAATGGAGGCCTACTGCTGTTCAATTGTGATTTTTCAAGAGAAATGGGAAACTCTATTTTAACATGAAATTGAGTTAATTTCAAATATTTTGTCTCAAAAATTTTAGAGTCAAGATTTGAGGACAAGTGTATGATGGCAACGGGCCACACTCAGCCAATGAGTAGCTCCTTGGTGATCTCTGATCTAATATTCAGCTGATTTAGCTAGCCCTATAATTTTTTTTTTGTGATAATATTGGAACTTTGCAGTCAGACCTCCATACTCCGGTCAGGTTAATTATGTATGTGTAAGGCAGAAAAACATGAAATATTTCATTAATATCACAGTGTTTTTCTTTGGAGCCACTTCTTGAATCTTCTTAAAGCTGCTCCATCAGACTAATGATCTATGTTGTTCAGTCATGAAAGTAAGGAAAATATTCCATTGCTCTTGATACAGTTGTCACTTTTGCATATGAAAATCTCACAGAAAAAAATGTATTTTAAACAACATTAGATAAGATTGGCAACCTTTTTTTGTAAGGGTTCAAGCAGTAAATATTTAGGCTTTGTGGACCATATGGTCTCTGTTGCAACTGTGTGTGACTGTGAAAAATCAACCATAGACAATCCATACACCAGTGGGCCTGGCTGAATTCCAATAAAACTTTATTTATGCAAACAGATTGTAGGCCAGATTTGGCCCACAGGCTGTAGTTTGCCAACTCCTGTATTAGATCATAAGCTCTTCTAAGTTGTAACCTGTACCTCATTCAACTCTGTATTTTCAGGCTACACAATCCTGGCACAGGGGAAGCACTCCATTAACATTTAAAAAAATAAATTGAAGGTTGTTGAACCTAGCAGTTTATAACAATCATAATTAACTTCCCATTTACATGATTGAAACTTATAGTAGTGTTTATAGGTTGTGTTCACTCTGAGACTTACATCAGCATTTGAACCTCCTCAGAGAGTTTGTGGCTTAATCTCACTGTTCAAAATGAGGGAAGGAGGTGCCCAACCAGACTCATGCAGCAACCTAATGGCTTGCTTACACCTCATTCTGAGACTGATGGATCAAAGATCAGGAGCCACAAAAAGACCCTCATGATTTTACAGAGAGGCTCCTTTGAATTATCCTTATGAAGGGTAATTCACTGGGATATTTTCCCTTTGCTTATATTTTATTTATTTTTTAGTGCTGATCATAACTCTCTAAATTGATTTTAGAGAAATTTTTCTAAGTAAAAATGAGATCAGAAGTCACCAAGCTGCTGCCCATTGGCTGGGTAGGGCCCTGTCAGCATCTTATGCTTGGCTCTAAAATTTATGAGCCAAAGTTTTATTTTCAAAATGTCACTGGATGTGACATTTTGTTTGAAAACCAAAGAAGCAGGCTCAGTTCTGTCCTTTGGGGATTTACAATTAAACTGGAGACATAAGACACAGATGTCCGATGTCTATGGAATACCTCCTGAGATCTGTTAGGAGACAGGTCATAGTATCTGTGCCACCTGGAGTTCTTCACCGGTGATAGCTGGCATTTTGACAATCATAGATAAGCAGTGTCATTGGTCTGGGCTGGAGCCTTGCACATGGAAACCTGTCTAAAGAAGAGAGAAAGAGAGAGAACTGAATTGGGATGAGGACCCACTTTAGAGGAAAAACAAATCCAAGTAAAAAGGCATCAGAAATGGTTTTTTTTCACCCAATTCCATTCCCATAGTGAATGAGGAGAACCCAAACTAAAATCAAGATTTATTGGCTGGAACAGTGTGTGAGAGGATTAGAGGAGAATGAGAGCTCAACCTGCTTGACTTCCAAAAGTCAAAATGGAGTTACTGGAGGAAATGGTCTGGAGAAGAGCTTAGTTTTTTTAAATGAAAGTAACTCTGCGGAGAAAGGAGAAGATAAAATTTCTCCAATGCTCCAGCCAAGACTAGTGAGGCCAATCTAGACATGCAGTTATTTTTTAAAATTAAGTATTTTCTTTTTGGTTAATAAGTTTGTCAAACCTGGCACAGTTTTGGAAAGATAATGGGGAAAAGAGCTGAGATAGTTTGGGGTGGATAATGAGGAAGAGAGCTGAGATAGAAACTTGGGTGGCCAAATGGTCAAGCAAATTAATTAGTTTTGATAGCCATATTCAAGTTATGGGCAAAATATACTAATTGACCACCATTTGGCAGTAGGTGTGGGGAGGTAAGGAATGAAGGGATTGGATTTGGCAGAAAAGCCCCATAATCAAACACATAAAAGCAACCATATGGATTTTCATCAACATAAAGAAATTAGCCAACTGCAAATTCTGATAGAAAACCTCTGAAAGTGAGAACCAAACTATGTAGGAAAAAAATTATATGAATAGAAAGACCTATAAAATAGTTTGGGACACATAAATTAATGTTAAAGACATGTCTATTGAGAATCAGAAACAAAGGACTGCATAAAATGACTTAAGAGAAAGGGAGATAAGATGGAGGGAAAATAGGAGGTTTAATATTAAAACCTGGAAGAGGAGAAAATATTAATTTTCATTATTGTTATAGACTAAATGTTTGCATGCCCCCCAAAAATTTACAAGTTGAACCCCTAACCCCCAATGTGATGATATTAGGAGAGGGAGCCTTTGGTAGGTGATTAGATCATGAGAGTCAAGTAATGCATGAGATTAGGGCTCTCGTAAGAGAGACATCAAAGAACTCCCCCTCTCCCCTCCTGCCATGTAGGATACAATGAGAACATGGATGTCTATGACCAGAAGGGGGCCCTTGCCAGATGCCAAATCTACCAGTGCCTTGACTTTGGACTTCCCAGCCTTCAGAGCTGTGCAAAATAAATTTCCTTTGTTTATAAGCCACCTGGTCTATGGTATTCTGTTATAGCAACCTAAATGGGCTAAGATAATTACTATGCATAATTCTAATTTTATGGAAAGAAAAATCATAACAACAATGAATATCTTATTTAAAGATTATTTTCACTTTTACAACTCTACAATGGGATTTTCATTTCAAAGGGCTTTATAAAATACACAAGTAAAAGAAATAGGAAAACAATGAGTAAGCCAAGTGATGATATTCTCTATTACATGAATGATGGCATCATAGATATCAGGAGTCTGGTTTTGCAACACTTAAGGGAGGGTGTCTATAATTATCTCCCAATGATGTGAACCTTCACCTAATTTTTCTCAAAATATAATTAATTTTAAAGCAATTTTAAGAAATCTGTGATGTTATAAGTCCAGTGCTATTATGTCCGTCAAAAACCCGACTCCATTATTTTGTTGACATACTAAGTTTCACATAGCATTTTAATGAAAAAAAGCCATATTTTTAAAGTGATACGTCATATCATATACTCTCTCTTACAGTTTAGATTTCATTCTCCAAAAGGTTTCTCCTAAGTCTCTGCCATATATTAGGAATAAATGGAATCTTTTGTAGTGATCTTCTCAAAGTTATGGTTTTAAAGGCAAGACTTATTGAGCTTGATCTCAAAGTGCTAGTCAAAATTTCTTAACTTTTCTTCAGAAGAGAAGGTGTAGGTCTTTATCCCAAGACTAGTTGAGAAATAACTGAGAATAAAAACAAGTGGCATTCCAGGTGCAAATCGTTGTGGACTTATAGGAAGAAAAAGGGAGAGAAGGGGATGCCTCCTGGAACCTGAAGCAAGTGTCTTATAATGAGACACATAGTGTCTGATTGCTCATTCAAATATTCGATCATCTCAGTAGTAAAAGGAGAAGTAGCAGGAGACATGGACTCACAATCCCAGCTGCTGGACTCTCCCTCAGGGTGGGGTCCCCTTTTTGTCATTTGCCCTTAAGGACAACCACCATCTTCTCTCTATTCTGGGCAACTTGCTTGAATAGATGGCTTTTACTTAATATTACAGAAAAATTTTCCAGGGCACTACATCAGTTCCCAATGAAGACTTACATTTTTTTGTTATTTCCCTCCTCTCTCACTGTGTTAGTTCATTTACAGAAGAAAATTCATTATAAACATATATATCTAATATAGATACTTGTGTATAGTATGTGTATACATGTAAACACACTCATTTGACATCCTATTTTATCCCCACACACAATTCATAAAACAATATTTCTAGAGTCCTGTTCAATGAGAGGTAGAGTTATTACAAGGTATTATAATACTTTGTAATATAATATTGTATAACATAATATTGTAATATAAGAAGCGACCTGCAAAAAGTATTTCCCCTAAGCCTTTCTCTATATAGGACCAGCATTTATTCTGCACATGTTCTATATTGCAACTTACAACATAGAAATTGCAGTGACAACAATTTGTAGGAGGTAGAACATAAAAATGACTGATTTTTCCAAGAAAAGAAAATATTCTTTAGACAGGAAATGACATTACCAGCTCCTAAGGCATCTAACAATATTTTCTGGGTGAAGAAGTAAGATATTGTCAGGTTGGGAGGACACCACTTTTTTTCTTTGTTGAAATGTCACTACTAGTAAGCCAAGTCATCCAGCTCCGGTAACTTGGATAGTGCTGGGTCAGGTCAGGCCTGGGACTCAGGGTGGCAGGGCAATTTCACTCAGGTAAGAGTGAAATTAGAGGTTAACATACCATATGTCTTAATATTTAAGTTACTAATATTTAAGTTACTAATCAAGCTAACACACTATAAAAATATGTTTGATTCTCTTCCTTGACATATATACTTTCAAAATGACAGAATTGGAAGCATGTATAAATCTATGGTTTTTATATGACTGAAGGCCAGAAAACTATTGAAGACTGGTGCATTAATTTTTATTGTGCATTTCTAGCTGCCTTGTTGAAGTCCCATGGTATTGGCATGACTAATAAAAGAGGTAAACAAATTTAACAGTAATATGAATTTTTAATATTGTGGAATGCTCTACAGCCATGTTATATGATGGTTGTGGATACTACACTAGTTTGTGCGTATTTCTGGAGCCACCAATTGGAACATGAAGAGAAGTAGGAAAACTTCCTTTTTGAGTAAGAAAATGGCTCAGCACTACTTGGAAACAAGACTTTGTTATGAAAGAATGAATTGCATTCATATTATTAGAGAGGAGGAATTTGACAAGTTACTTAATATTTTCTAGTTCTCTTACCTAAGGGCTTCTGCTGTTCAAATCTTGCCTCTACTCCAAAACAGTTTCTCTCTTCTACATCAGCAACAGCACAGACAACAATCACTTTTTCTAGGATACAGGGCATGAGATAGGCAGAAGCATTTCCCTGGAGCCTGAGCCATTTTAGTCACGAGAGCAGTGGTTAGGGTTATAGGTCATGCTGTGCCAGTGCTGAGGACTGGATCCACAGTAAGGGCACTCATGTGTTTTTTACTAAAAGTATTTGTCATGTGTTTGTGATATGCAGTTAATGGCAGGGGCCTCTCTTATGTGCAGGTAAAGGTAGTACTAGGTCTAGGGTTTTTGTCAAGTGCTTTCTAGATGTCCAAAAAGCCTTAAGGCATGAACAGCTTTCAAAGAAAGATGTCAGTATTATGGAGTTCTTTGGCAGGCTAAGATTTGATAATTCTATGTACTATGTTGTATTGCCAAGGTGGCCATTGCCATATGGGAATCGAGCTGTAGATCACTTATAGCAAAAGAGTTGCACTGATGTTTTTTTTTCCTCACTGACATGATCAAGTCTGTGGCAGGCGAAATCAGGTCTCCTCCAGTGTTTTGTTTTTGTTTTCTTATGAGAATCTCTGATCCAATTGAATTTGGCAACTCCTTGATCTTGACCCCTGTTTTTCTTGCTCTCATGTCTCTATGTCTTTTTACCTAAAAAACACTCTGTCACCACTGGTTTAATTTCAGTTTAATTACAAGTCTTTTCAATTTCTGATCCATCAAAGGTTTGGTCTTCACTAAGCATGCATTTCCCACTCCAGACTCCAAACACTGTACAGGCTTTGAACAATGGGTATCTGTTCCCTCCTGTCAGGTTTCCAGAAATAGGCTTTAGAGAGCTGCCATGTGTTTCTCTTTCTTTATACTCCAGCAAGAACCCCTCCGTGACTCACACACACAGAAAGCCAAAGGCCCTGAATGGTTATTTATTCTTGCTAGCTGGATGACCCTGCACGTGGCTCTCAGCATGGGTGAGGATTAGAGAACTTTGGAGAGGTGCGTCATGTAATTTAAGTACAAACAAAACTGCATGAATTTGCGCTTTGCTTAGATCATGCAAGGAAGTTCAGGGTTGACCATGAAACCCAACTCAGCTTCCTATCTTTGTTTTTCCTCATGTACACTCAAATGGGAGAAGGATCAGGTATGATCCTTCTCAGAGACTGGTCATTTTGAAGAGCTTACAACACAGCATTCAGCCCTTAGAATGGACACTCTGAATATTTTAGCACATGATGCCTGATGTCCTGATTAGATCAATTTGCTACACTTGCTTTAGATAAATAAAGATGGACAAACTTTTACCCCAATCATGAATTGTATGTGAGCTCTAGGAATTGTTCGTCTTACAGCTTTCCTGTCATCTGGTTGTTTTCTGCCCAGTTTTGTGGAGTTTTATCCTACGCATGCAATTCAGTATTCAGCAACAGGCTCAAGGGATCCCATTGCAGAAATGTGGGTGTCTTTCTCTCATAGCATTCTCCTCTCTGGTGGTTTGCTCTGCAAATTTCTGCTGTCTCTGCCTCCCTGAAGTCCAGTCTCTACTCCTCTACTCTGCAAGACTGAAGTTCTCTCTTTGAGGTCTTGCTACATGCACCATGTAGCAAATGCCTTCAGGCAGGAAACAAGTACATTCACTGAGCTCACCTCCTTTGTCTCCCTTCTCTCAGACGTCACAGTTCTGGCTGCCCATTGTCCAGTGCCTGTTTCCAATGATACAGGTTTTACTGTGCTTTCTAGTTATTTACAGTAAAATGGTAAATGTGCTACCAGGTACTTTTTTATGGATGGAAGTAGGAGTCTCCAGTCATAAGTTATGATTTAATGATATTAAAACCAAGATAAAGACGATCTATGTGTTTACCAAATACATTTTCTGTTTTCCCAGACTTCACTTTCCATGCTAGATACAAAAAGTTAGAGCTTAGTTCTGGGGTAAAAATTGTCTTAATCTTATAATGAGTCATAATCAAGAGAAACACTTCTTTGTTCTTGGATATTGTCTTAAAGATGTGAAATCTGGAATTGCTGAAGTCAGCTTGCAACTAATCTACAGAAGAGGTACATATGCCAAGGATGGCCACATGGAAACATATAAAGTACCTATGTTCTTGATGATTACATGGAGCCAGTGAATTAACCAGTTATGAAATATCCTAACTTCAGACTTCTTATTATATGAGACAATAAATTCCTTACAATTAGAGCTAGTGGAGTCAGGATTATCTGTTACTTACACCCAGACGCATTGTAACAGATAAATTCCTTCTTATGAGTAAGTTAGTAGGTGACTTTGAAAGCCCTTAACTGAAATGAGGGGGAAAGGACAATTTTGAGGATTTGGAGACAAAGTGAGGAGTTCACTTTGGACATGTTGAGTTTGAGTTACTTACAGATCATTGATATGGTTTGGCTCTATGTTCCCCCCAAATCTCACTCTGAATTGTAATCCCCAGATGTCAAGGGAGGCCACTGGTGTGAGGTGATTGAATCATATGGGTGATTTTCCCCATGCTATTCTCATGATAGTGAGGGTGTTCTCATGAGATCTGGTGGTTTAAAAGTAGCTGTTTCCCCTGCGTCTCTCTCTCTCTCTCTCTCTCTCCTGCCACCTTGTGAAGAAGGTGCTTGCTTCTCCTTTACCTTCTTCCATGACTGTAAGTTTCCTGAGGCTTCCCCAGCCATGCAGAACTGTGAGTCAGTTAAACCTCTTTTATTTATAAATTAGCCATTCTCAGATGGTATCTTTATATCAGTGTGAAAACAGACAAATACAATCATCCAGTGGGATGTCAATAGGCAACCTGGATATGTATATAACCAGAAGATGAAAATGTTCTGTAGATTTTGGGATCATCAGTGTATGGTTTTTGAAGCTATGGTTATAGAGACTATTACTTAGCAGAATAAGCAAGGATGAAGATGTTCATCAAATGTGGTCTCAAGGAGAATGTATTCATCTCATTGTAGAGGGTAACCTAATTTTATCTTGCTATTTCCTTTCAGACATCTGCAAAAGGCTGGGTTAGGATCTGTGATGAATCTGGAGGCCTGGCCTAGTAAAAAGGTCAGGAGCACACACTGATGACAATGGAAAAGCCACGCTGGACCCCGTGGAAATACAGATGGTCCCTAAAAATCGATGCAGCCTGGTCACGTTCGCAACAGTGTTGTCTACTTCTTGTTTTTAAGGAAATATATAAAACAGTCCAAAACAAAGCCATAAAGATTAGAGTGCCTTATAATCAGGAAAAATTGTATAAATAGAAACCTATGTAGTTTATCAGTATAACTCATAGTTCTTAAAGAGAGTTTGACAAGTTTATGCAATAAATCAAAACTGCAACAGTTTATTCTCCTAGGAATTTACCCCCTATTTAGTAGATTATAAAACTTTCTAATATTAAAGAAGCATAATCCAAAATTGCAGTCATAAGAACATTGATTTGGTGATTCCTTAATGATCTTTCTTCATAGAATCATGAATGTCTTCAAAACAGCCAGACACAGAGCACCTTTATGTCACATTACAAAATTTTTAAAGAAATAAAGTTTCAGTTTGTGTTCAAATAGGTTTAGAGAAAGATTATTTTCCTAAACTAAATTGGGTGGAACGATCTCCTTTGAGTCAAGCACAAACTAAAGTATTAAAATAAGCTTTGACGTATGTTAGCGACTATATATAGACTCAACCAATCATGTTAAAGGCTAGAGTAATTTGATATTTATTAATTACCTTAAAATACAATGAAAAGATAAGTAACATTAGAAGCAAATATACTTGGATATGTAAATGTAGGCATTATTTTTCTTTAGAAGTGAAGATTATGTGTAAAGTTACAAGGACTTGAGAGAATGTACATAAAATATTTGCTCCAAGGCCTGGCACCTACTAATACTGAATAAATGAGAACCATCGCTGTTGTGACATCATCATTCCAGCTAGGCCAGTCCCACAGCATCATTGTAGCATTATTAAAAACACTGTAAAATTTTATTTGCTTTCACCTAAGACTTGTACAGTGTAATTATTTGTCTATAAAGACAAATCATATCAGTGGTCTATTTAAGTTCAGGAAGTGGTAGATAAAGTTTATCAAACAAAACCGCCCTCCCTCAAAAGTCCCAGTAATAAGAATGAGTCAGGAAATGTTGAGGCTAAGGACTGAAGTAGCTCTCTTTTAAGATGTTACAGTCACGATTGTGAAGGTTCTCCCACCTTCCCAGCCTCACCTCCGCCATGCCATCTTGGCCACCCCTTCCCTCTCTGGAGGTATTGGGAATCCCAGAAAGAGCCAGAGGAAGCTAGCTCTACTTGTCTGCTCATTAACCAATCCAATCTAGCTCTCTCTTTCCAAAGAGTATTAAATAACTTACCATCCCTTCAGACTAATTATTATTCCTTCTTTCAGACCTTTTGTACAATTAACTCTAAAGCTCTCTCCTTATCCTTTCCCTGTTTAATTGCAGTTCTAAGCTAGATATTCTTTTGCTGATAATAGCCTGGAAATTCTAAAATGGCTTTAGGATATGCCTTAGTTAGGGTTGCAGGGTTCATGTTATTACTACTCTACCTTATTTTAATGTCCAGGTTTAATTTTTCCTTGAGGGTCCCTCACAAGGTTTGATAAAGGTTCAATAATGCTTAGGGTTTTACCAATCACATTTATTGAATGAATGTTGACCATGCTAATCTCAGTCTCCCTGAGGCTCTAATCTTTCTGAACATCTGTTAAATTTGGTGTTCTACCATGCTCAGTTCTAGGCTCTCTTAGCTCTTTCATTATATAGTCTCTCTAGACGATCTTATCTTTCCACATGTTTCCATTATGATCTATATGCTGATGGCTTCCAATATATTTCCAGTCCAGTCCTGTATTGAGAGCACAAAGTACATATCTCCAATTATCTAACTGCTCTTGAATATCCCACAGACATCTTGTCCCTGAACCCAAGAGCCTAATCCTCTCCATTTCTCCTATTTGTAATGGAATCATTTAATTAGCCCAACAGTAGTCCAAACCACAGAGAAAAATGTCACTTCTGTTTCTCCTCACACATCCAATCAATACAGTATTTTTTAAATCTTACTGCTTAAGCCTTTCTACTTCTGTATAATACCACTGTCTTTTTTCCTGTTTTGGGTCACTACCATCTCTTACCTAGAATCCTTAAAGAGCCTCGTAACTGGCCTCACTGCCCCTAATCTTGTCTTTCTTCTACCTCTACACTCAAATCAGGATGATCTTTCCAAACAAAAACCTGTGATATACAATAACAGAAAGTGGAGTAGAAAAATATGGGATTAATGCCACCTATTCAGCAGTGATACTAAGGAGTTTATTGGAGTTTTAAAAATACATTTGGTCATTTAGAAGTCCAGGAAAAAAAAATTGCTGACATTTGCTGAGGGCTTTTCTTACAACTATCTGTAAAGTTGACAAAGATGATGATGATGATGATGATGATGATATGAGGATGAAATAAAAAGATGACTTATATGTTCTTAACTCATGCAAGCAGACAAGTGTGGAAGTAAATAAATTGAAAGCAGTGGGTTTAAGCTAAAGGAAACCAGTCTATCTTTAGGGCTGGCCCCAGCAGGGGTAAAGAAACCAGAACAAATGTGTGTCTAAACCTAGGCAGCATTCAGACAGATGTCAATACTGCAGGACTCCTGACCTCCTAGGTGACTAGAACAGCAGAAGAGTACACAGGAGCAAATGGGGACAACATTCTTGTCCTGGGTGTCCGATCAATTTGGAGAAGGACTGCATGCAATACCAGTGTGTATTGAAAAGATAGGTGGAGGCATCGGGGTCATAGCAAAGCAGGCTGGCATTCAGGGTAGGACCACACCTAGAGTATAGGTGGGCACGTTGAGAATAGAGCTATAATCAAAATACCCGTGCAAAGCTGAGGGTGAATCTTGAGCAGATAACTCTCTTCAGACACACTGAATACAGGCCGACTGGAGAAAAGATGGACCTTGTCTAATGGTGTCTGCAGCTGGATAGAAATGAATGGAATAGAGACTGATGAAGAAACAAATAAATCCACTCTTAAGTTCAGCAAATACTCCTGGAACGCCTACAGCATGAAAGACACTTTGGTGACTTTATGGGCATCGCAATTAGGCAAACTCAGGAGAAAATGCCTAATTCTCCCATAATGTTGGTACCACTGCCTTCTGTAAAGAAAGGCATGAATAATGCCACCATTTCCAGGCACAGAGACCACAGTTATATAAACAAGCTTCCATCCTTTCAGGGAAGTCAAAGGATGTGCCAGAGCTCTCACTTCTGTTTACATGGGGAGAAGACTTCATCTCCCATGCAGGGAAAACAATTTTGATTTTGCCAATGCCCCTGGAAGGTAAGAGAGTAAAAGCTATGTATGAATTAATACAAGACAGTTTTCTTTCCAACGTTATAGGACCAAGAATGGAGTGAGGAAAAGAGAAAAGAGAAATGGAGGCAACTTTGCAAGAGGGTAAGATTTCAGAGCACCAAGACAAAGTATACTCTCTAAAGTCAGTGATACTATGTAGACTTCTACGTCATTAGATTAGGCCTGCCTGGAGTAAATTTTTAAATGTGCCATTTTTAAGTTACCTAAATGAGTAAATGTGGTCTTTTTATTTTTACTCTATTTATATTGCATACACAAATTTTCTTAGAGAAAATTTCAGAAATGATACCTTCTTTCAAACTGATGGCCAATATGCTATCACCAGTTCAATTTTCTGTATTTAGACACTAATTAGAATGTTTTCAGGGAATCTGCAATAAACCTAAGAAAATAATTAAAGTTTACTGATGATCAGGTCAATTTATATTCTATCTGGCTGTCTTGTTTTTAAACTCATGCATATTAAAGGTATGATATGAGTGTGAATTTACTGAAGCACAAATCAAAATCTGGGATTTGTGTTGTAATTGTGTGCATTAATAGACTAGCCAAAACTTGCAATAACTTTTTGCTAAGCATATCAAGTAGTCCTAAGTAGTTGATACATCTACTTTCAAGCTTCTGCAGATATTCTCAGCTTAGGAGTAATTGTGTTTCCCATCCAAGTAAGAAAAAACGAAGATTGCTTGCCTCAGAATAATGATAACCTATTACAATAACCCAGAAAACCAAGGTATCAGAAACCCGATGAGATCATTTATTCCATCGTCTCCTATTATGCACCCACACCACCACAGCAATGTCCTCACTTAGCTCTTGGTTTTCTCAGAGGGCTTATTCTTCAGAAGTACTTGTCTTTTGTTTTGCTGCAGACTACTTTGTTTTTGGCTTTAATAGTCCTCCCCGCTTATTTTCTGTGGAGACCCAGGTTCCAGTGCTCATTTGGGCATCTGACAACAAGTAGGGTATTACATTTTAGAATCCAAAGAAATAAAATTCTTTCTGTTTTGCTAAATGATAAAGAACAAAGAAACAAATTCCAGGCCATTTAAAAAATATAGACTTTCACAGATATGAGGTTCCCCTAAATAAAGCCTTCTCATTGTTATTCATATTCATTTTTGAAACACAGACTAGAATGTCTCAAAAAGTTTTCCAAGAATGTTATCTTTTACACTCAACTCAAGAGTTCATTGCCAATTCCAAAGCTCACGAAGTTTATTTTACAAAAATAAGCTCTGCATGAATGGGACATATGAATCAAAGCAATTATGTATTAATTAGCCATGTCGCCCACGTGTATATTTCTTTCCTTCCTTGCTTTAACTCACTTGTATGCATCAAAAAGAATGAAATTTGAAAAGGAAACACAGGGTTTCAACTGATGGACTATTACGATACAAATGGTTCACTGACAGTAGCCTTTGTTTACTTTCTGTTTCTGTTTCGATTCTTCCCCACAAATCTTTGACATTAGCAAAATTTTCTTCTACAAATTATTCTTAATGAAAACCTTCACACTCTTATGCTTTATCAGATTATGTCAATTCATCTCCTGAAGCTCTGAGAGACTGTTGTATTTACTGGCAAATATCCTTCGTAAATCGCCTACTCTTTCCCTCTCACCAGCTGCATCACCTGAGGCGGGAGGACGTGAGAAAATTGTGTACTAGTCACATTCCACAGTGACACATCTTCATCTGTCGGCTCTTGGCTTCGGTGTCTTGGGAAATTCTGACATGAGGAAATATTTCAAAGAAGTGGTATTGCCCCCAGAATGAAGCCTAGTTCTAGTTGTTTCCAAGGTATTAAAATGTTTCCCATCTGTTCTGTAATCATATCATTTTTAAGCACCCTCCATATTCTATCCAGGCTTCCAGCTGAACTCTGGGAATACAAATATGAATACCATGAATAGAACAGAGTCCTTGATCTCAAGATGTGCAAATTCTAGTAAACAGAGACACAAGGAAGATAATTCAATATATGTTGCTGATATTATGTATTCATTCACACAAATGTGTTGAGAACCTCCTTTGCCAGGCATTGTGTTAATCATGACCATAGAAGGGAACTCAGAGGAGAGCCCCTTCGCCCCGATAGAGACGGGCAAGAAAAGTTCATGGTCAAAAGCACAGTAATGTGAAATGTCATAGACAATGCAGGGATCCATAAGCTATTTGCTATTTTTAGAACATAAAATGCTAGGATTAGAAAAATGACAGACAAATTTGAAGTTGTGTGAAGGAGAAAGAACGAGGCTGGGAAGGATCCAAAGGCACTCGGCTTCCTAAGGCCCCTTTCACCAAAAGGAATGTATTAGATTGGTGTAAAAGTAATTGCAGGTTATGCCATTAAAAGTAATGGTAAAAACTGCAATTACTTTTACACTAACCTAATAGAACAGCTGAAGATATTCTCTTAGCGAAGTATTATAAACTCATTAGGCTAATTTATAACTACTGTCTAGAATTTGATTAAAAGATTCCCATCACGAACCAAACAGATAAAGGATGCTAAATTTATGTGACAGAAATAAACAGGGAGGTTAGTTTGACTGAAGAGTGGAATTTTTCACAGACATACAACACACACATTCACACACACACAAACTCTAGCATAGCAATTTATTTGTATTAGCTAAAAAAATTTACTTAATATTCAGTGTGTCTAAAGCCACTACCCAAATCATGATTACCCTGAAAGGGAGTGAAAACAGTCAAACTATCTTCAATTTGACTCTTGCTCACTCACTTTCCATATATTCTTCCTAGTCTCTGTGACTTCTGAGACTAGATACCTTTATTATTTGTTGCGGAAAAGACAGAGAAGTATTACCGCTATATTGCTCACTTTTTCCTAATCCCTTTCTCGCTGTCCTACAAGGAGCTGGAGAAAAACCTATTCTCTGATGTGAATTACATACAAACTATTCACATTTGACCACATCTGCTGGGCAAAACTCACTAACCAATCCCAAGGAATGTACAAATGCAGGTTCCAAAACACAGGCTGACTGATCATTCTGGCCGTCTAAATTGGGAGCTAATTAAATGTTTTCACTGGAAGTCTCTTCTCACTGCAGCAGAACAGAGCCATTCTGAAGCAAACACTTTAGTGAAACACTTCTTTGGGAGAATCCAGTTCAGCTACAAGAAACAACCACTTCTAGCTGGTGGCACGATCTATTCCTACTTGATTTCTCCCCCAGTGTATACATGTAAGTGAAATAACACTTATGCACATGTAACCGCAGAGAAAAGATGACATTATATCTCATTGATGTCAAAGTGATCGGCAACAGTTTGTTATTACCTATGCAGGATTTGGATCCAGTCCACTAAGGCTGATGAAAGATTATATAAATAATTTGCATAAAAGAGCTTTCAGAGCAGCACTTAAACATGTTGGGTATCATTTGAATGCAGTAAAGAGTGGGAAGCTAAGTCATTCATTTCATTTCCATTAGTAATTAGATGTTGCTTGAAGCATTTTTCCTGCTTGGCAATCTCCTAAAGAAATATACTGTTTGAGGCGGTGGAGCTCTAACTCTCTCCAAATGAGGAGCCTAAATTTGGACTTAACAGCCCAGGCTTCTTGTGAGGGGCAGCTGGACTTAGACTGGCCTATGTGGATCTAAGAAGGAAGGCTGACAAGAAATCCTGAAGGCCGGAAAGGGAAGTTGCTAAGTATCTCCAAGTTAGAAGTCTCTACTTGGACTCAGCCCAAACTTCTTTAGAAAGTCAGAAGCTTTCAGCACCACAAAGTCTCACATGTTACTAATTATTAGGGACCATCATTCAATCATTTTGGATGCAAAAATTAGTCGCATTTTGGGAGGCTGAGGCGGGCAGATCACTTGAGGTCAGGAGTTCAAGACTAGCCTGGCCAGCATGGTGAAACCCTGTCTCTACTAAAAATAAATAAATAAAAATAAAAATAAAAATTAGCCGGGCATGGTGGCAGGCACCTGTAATCCCAGCTATTCAGGAGGATAAGGCATGAGGAGAATTGCTTGAGCCCGGGAGGAGGAGGTTGCAGTGAGCTGAGAGCATGCCACTGGACTCCAGCCTGGGTGACAGAGCAAGACTCAGTCTTAAAATAAATAAAAAATTAAATAAATAATTACTATCAAATATAAAAACGGCTGCAACAAATATACAAATAAAACCTCAAGTTGTTCAGAAGCTGGTCTTGGGCAAGAATTGTCTAGATTGGATATTGCGATCAATGTGAAGTGTCTTCAATATTTAACATGAGTCAGAAATTGTGCCAAGTGATGGTGCACAGATATGAAAAAGACAAAATAAGGCTGACATGTAAAAGGATAACTTCGATTTAGTAAAGTAAATTCTAAGGTAGAGACAACACAGAGTAGCATAGAAGCCTCCTAAGGGCAGGGGTTCGGTGAAGAAATTCTGGAAAAAGAGTGAGGACTGAACTAAATCATTCACAATGAGTAGGAGTTAGCCAGTATAAGAAGGAATGCAATGGATATTCCAATAGAGAGAGCAGAATAAAAAAAATAACGTGTATAGTTTTACCATAAGCAGTTTCATAAAATTATATTGCATATTGGGAAATGACAACTGGTGGGTAATAGGAAGAGAGGATTCTGTAAAAAGTAGTCTTGCAGGCCGGGCGCGGTGGCCCACCCCTGAAATCCCAGCACTTTGGGAGGCTGAGTCAGGCGGATCACCTGAGGTCGGGACTTCAAGACCAGCCTGACCAACAGGGAGAAACCCTGTTTCTACTAAAAATACACAATTAGCCAGGCGTGGTGGCACATGCCTGTAATCCCAGCTAATCGGGAGGCTGAGGCAGGAGAATTGCTTGAACCTGGAAGGCAGAAGTTGCCGTGAGCCGAGATTGCGCCATTGCATTCTAGCCTAGGCAACAAGAGCAAAACTCCATCTCAAAACCAAAAAAAAAAAAAAAAAAAAAAAAAAAGGAGTCTTGCAAATCAGAAAAGGTAAAAAAAAGTCCGTTTTTCTAAAGATTCAAATGGGCACATTACAAAAGTGATTATCTAAATATCCAAGAAACATATGACTATTTGATTGCCTCGTTAGTAATCATAGAAATGCAAAAAAGCTTTTATGTTACGATAAGAAGCCTAGACTTTATCCTCTGGGCCATGGTAAGCCATTGAATAATTTTGACAGTAAACCAATTAAAAAAAAACTCAGAAAATAGAAATAGACCCACAGAGGATCCAAATATTGATACTCGCACTTATATAGAAATGTAAAGAGCCAAGAATAGCCAGAATATTCCTGAATTAGAGGAATACAGTTGGAGGACTTACTTTACCAGATATGAAGACATATTTTAAAGCAGTAGTAGTAAAAGCAAAGTGTAATAATAGACAAATAGACCAATGAACATGCACAGTCTGCAGAAATAAACTCACACACATATGGACACTATAGCTTTGATAAAGGTGGCACTGTACAGCAGAGGGGAATATACTGTCTCTCAGTAAGTGATACTGGGACATCTGGATATGCATATAGGGTAAAAAAAGAAACTTGACTCCTACATTACATCGTACACAAAAATCAATTCTAGGTATATTGCAGAGATCAATGTGAAAGGTAAAACATTAAAGCTTATAGAAGAAAACGTATGAAAATATCTTCATGATTTGGGGACAGGCAAAGATTTCTTAAATAGGATCTACAAAGCACTAGCCTTAAAGGAAACAATTGATGAACTGAATTACATGAAAATTCTAAACACAGATTATTAAGAGAGCACAAAGGTATACATACCTGCATATCTGCATCTATATCAATATCTATCTATCCCACAAGATCTTATATCTGGAATATATAAACAACTCTTACAAGTCAGAGAAAAGGTAGTGTGTTCAAATTTTTAGTTGAACAGGCACATTACAAAAATGAATATCTAGGAAACGTATGAATATTTGATTACCTCATTAGTAACCAGGGAAATGCAAAGTAAAACTACAGTGAGATAGCATTAGACTGCCCCCATATTACACAAACTTAAAGACCAAATGTAGACAAGGTTATAATACCAAATGTAGACAAGATTATAATACCAGATGCAGACAAGGTTATAGAGCCACTAGAATGCTCTCAAACACTGATGGTAGAAGCATAAATTGATACAACCAGCTTGGAGACTCTGGTAATCACCAAACTGGACGTAAATGTACACTGTGAATTAACAATTTCACTACTAGGTAGATTCCTAGTTTCTAGTTTTCTCAACAGAAATGCATATATATCTGCACCAAAATAAACCTTTAGAGCATCATTATTTGTAATGGCCCCAGACTGGAAATTTCCCAATTCCCATTCTACCACCTATTCTAACAATAGAATGACTAAATAAATAACAGTATATTCATATAATGAAATACCACACAGTAATAATAATGAATATTCTGTAACCACATGCAAAAAAAACAGGAATAGTTTTACAAATATGAAGCCGGGCAAAAAAAAAAAAAAGAGTATATTCCACATGATGTCATTTCACAAAATTAAAAGCAGGCAAAACTAATTTATGTTGTATTCAAGATAGCATTATCCTTGGGGGTAAGTAGGTACTGGAAGATGACCAAAAAGGAAGTTTTATGGGTGCTGATAATATTCAGCTTTTTATCTGAGTAGTGGTTATGCAGGTATATTCAGTTGAGAAAATTAATCAAGCTGTATACATATACATACTTTTCTGTATATTTTACTTCAACATAAAGGTTAAAAAACACCTAAAACAGCCAGGCAAGTAAAGTACATAAGTGAATCATGTTGGGTATAAGTAAAGTACTGACAATATTTCTTACTATTGTTTGTTCTTAACAGCATCTTAGTCTTTTTTGACAGACATACTTGCATATTACACATCCAAGACTACCTTTTACTTTAAAATATGTACTAACTGTTAGTACCAACAGCATTGCTGAATCAAACATAATACTAAGTGGAAGAAGTCAGATGTGGAATTACCATATAATTCCTTGTATACGCAGTTCAAAGTCAGGCAATACTATCTGTGGCATTAAAAGGCAGCTTGAGTAGTGTTTGTAATGGGACACAGTAGGGAATTTTAGGATGCTGGTAATATTCTCTTGATTGGGTGGTGATTACAAGAGGTTTTTTCCACTTTGTTGGCTCATGTGCGGTGGCTCATACCTGTAATCCCAGCACTTTGGAAGGCTGGAATGGGAGGATTGCTTGAGCCCAGGAGTTCGAGATCAGCCTTGGCAATACAGTAAAACTTTGTCTCTACTATAAGAGTAAGGGTTCATAAATATTAGGCCTTTATTAGGCTACATATTTATGGTTTATGTACCCTTCTGTATGCCAATAAATATCACATTAAAACACAATTATGGAATATACCTTGTAAGAGAGTTGGAAAAGGATATGACATCACTTTTTTCTCATCATTTAGAACTGAGAAAAAAGTTGGCAGAAAATAAAGGCAGAGCAACTGACCTGCTTAAAAGAATCCTTCTAGGGCTGGGTGCAGTGGCTCACACCTGTAATCGCAGAAATTTGGAAGGCCAAGGCAGGAGGATCACTTGAGGCCAGAAATTTGAGACCAGCCTGGCCAACATGGTAAAACTCCATGTCTACTACAATTACAAAAATTAGCCTGGCGTGATGGTGCATGCTTGTAATCCCAGCTACTCAGGAGGTTAAGGCACAAAGATAGCTTGAACCTGGGGGTGGAGGCTGCAGAGAGCTGAGATAGAGCCACTGCACTCCAGTCTGGGCAACAGAGCGAGACCCTGCCTCAAAAAAAAATAAAAAATAAAAAAAAAGAATCCTTCCAGGCCCATGTTGTTGCCGGAAGTCAGGGACCCCAAACAGAGGGATCAGCTGAAGCCATGGCAGAAGAACCTAAATTGTGAAGATTTCATGGACATTTATTAGTTCCTAAAGTTAATACTTTTATAATTTCTTAAACCTGTCTTTATGGCAATCTCTGAACATAAATTGTGAAGATTTCATGGACATTTATCACTTCTCCAATCAATACTTTTATAATTTCCTATGCCTGTCTTTACTTTAATCTCTTAATCCTGTCATCTTCATAAACTGAGGATGTATGTCGCCTCAGGACCCGGTGATGATTGCGTTATCTGTACAAATTGTTTGTAAAGCATGTGTGTTTGAACAATATGAAATCTGGGCACCTTCAAAAGAACAGGATAACAACGATTTTCAGGGAACAAGGGAGATAACCATAAGGTCTGACTGCCTGCAGGGCCGGGCAGAACAGAGTCATATTTCTCTTCTTACAGAAAGCGAATAGGAGAAATATTGCTGAATTATTTTCTCAGCAAGGAATAGCCCTGGGAAAAGAATGCATTTCCAGGGAGAGGTCTCTAAAATGGCCGCTCTAGAAGTTTCTGTCTTATGTAGTTGAAGATAAGGGATGAAATATGCCCTGGTCTCCTGCAGCACCTTCAGGCTTGCTAGGATTAGGAAATTCCAGCCTGGAGAATTCTAGTCAGACCAGTTGTCGGCTCTCGAACCCTGTTTCCTGTTAAGATGTTTATCAATGACACTTCATGCCCAGCGGGACATGGAACCTCAACCGTAATTCTAATTTTGCCCTGGCCTTGTGATCTTGCTCTGCCCTTCTGCCCTTGTGATATTTTATTGCCTTTGAAGCATGTGATCTCTGTGACCTATTCCCTATGCATACACTCCCTCCCCTTTTGAAATCCCTAATAAAAACTTGCTGGTTTTGTGGCTCAAGGGGCATCACGGAATCTGCCGATATGTGATGTCACCCCCAGAGGCCCAGCTGTAAAATTTCTCTCTTTTGTACTCTTTCTCTTTATTTGTCAGACTGGCTGACACTTAGGGAAAATAGAAAAGAAACTACGTTGAAATATTGGAGGCTGGTTCCCCCGATACCATGTTATATCTATCATGCCTGTTCAAGGTCATCCACTGACACTTGACCAGGTGGACTTTAATAGAATGCACTCCCACTCACAATGGCAGAGTATCAGCCCAACTCCATTTTTCTGAAGGAAATTCTGAGTTGTAAAGAACCTTTGAAAAATATCTATACATAGAATAAACTCAAACTTTTACAATTAGGATTTTTTTCTAATTATTTGTAATCTGTTTCAAAACACTGAAAACATGTTAGTGTGTACCCAAACAATTTTGTTTTCTACCTGAACTTTCATCTTCAGAATCAGCTGTATAATATGGGCAAAGTTGCCAATATACTCTAAACATTTTGCTATAAGACTACAGCCTGAAATTCCAAAGAAATGTATATTGCAGCCTGGTTTGATTGATTTTTATTCTTTTTCTAAACGAATGCTTTTCTTCTTGTTTGCTTGCTTTCATCCTTTGAGGGAGCCTTGTAACTTGCCTCTAACTAAGCGTGCCCAGCACGAATTGTTACTCATAAGATTAGTCTATGTGCTGTTCTTGCTTTTCAGCAGTCCACAGCATGGCAGAATCTTTTGGAACTATGCTTCACGTAACCACAGATAATTTCCTTGCTTTGCCTCCTTGTGCTTGTCCTTCAGAGTGTGACAGCTGCCTAGTTGCCACCAGCCTATATCCTTCTCATATACCCACCCTAGAAGACAGTGCAACTAAGCTAGGGCAAGATACAGGGACGATGCACTTTTTGAAGCCCAAAGTTGATAGTTGAGGCCTTCTTTTTAAATTACTTTTAGTGGCCAGCTTCTGTGGCTCAAGCCTATAATCCCAGAACTTTGGGAGGCTGAGGCGGGAGGATCATCTGAGGTCAGGAGTTTGAAACCAGCCTGACCAACATGATGAAACCCCATCTCTACTAAAAATACAAAAATTCACTAGGCATGGTGGCGGGTGCCTGTAATCCTAGCTACTTGGGAGGCTAAGGCATGAGAATCCCTTGAACCTGAGAGGTGGAGGTTTCAGTGAGCTGAGATGGTGCCACTGCACTCCAGCCTGGGCAACAGAGCAAGACTCTGTCTCAAAAAATAAATAAATAAAAAGTAAATTACTTTTTGTGTATCACTTATAAGTAATTTTCATAAGGCCTTTGCATAAAGGCTTCTTGTAAGCACAGCAAATCAAGCAATTGCACTGGTGCATGCTTCAAATACCTTGCCTGCTAGTTACTTGTGTCTGATGTCTCTTCTCTGGCAGGAGGGGGCCAACCAAGGACTGGAAGAGTTGAAAGAATAAAACCAAAATAGCCATGATCACAAGTCATGTCCTGGAAGGATGTTAGAAGTTGAAGCTGGGGTGGCAAATCTGAAAGATGTTCTCAATCCAAGTGATGAGACAGAGAAAGGATGCTGAGACACATAGATGACTCATAAAAAGGGAAATTAGAAATGAGGGGCGGGGAGGTAGACAATCAGAAGTGGTCTTTAGTTGATAATAGGTTGCTGCAAAAGTAATTGCTGGTTTTGCTTTTTTTTTTTTTCACCAACCTAAATAGCCTACAATGAGTTAGCATGACCTAAGAATTAAAACATTGATGTCTGGTCTCCACCCAGACACACTAAATGAGATTCTTCAGAATGAGGGCCTAGAATCAATCTTCTTTGTAGCTTCCCAGATATTTCTGGTGCAGCTGGTCAGTGGAGCAACATTTGGGAACGACTGCTCTGGAAAAACCTGAGGACAGAATGGATCTCTCATTAGCTTTTTGCAAAACTCCAGCATAAAGTTCAGTAGGAGATAACGCTGTTTAAAGGGGCTGGAGGTAGTTGAACAGGTTGTTAGTTATTCAGTAAAATGGCTTCCAGGAAGAATATTTGCTTCTCACACTGAAGAAGGCAAGCCAGTTTAGTGCAAACCTCCTGTTATAGGAATTAATCCAGAATGATGTCTGACTTGGGAACCTTCTTAATAGATCATTTCCTCTCCATGGTAATATCAGATACATTTAGACAGCAAAAGGGAATGGCAGTATGCTAGCCCATCATAAGCTGAATAATTGATTTTATTTTGTTACTGTCACTGAAGGTGATAATATTAGCATCTTCAACTAAAAAGAGAGAGGAAAAGAAACTAGTGTCAGGGGCAGCTGAGCTTATATCAGCTTATGGGGAGATAAACAGAAAGCCCAATCAGGCGCTCTGATGGTCAATAAAGAGGAAGTAACTAAGTGTTTAATTCAGGGACAGAAGAAAGCACCAAGACTTGTTGAGCTAGCAGAGTCTTCCGCAAATCCCAAACGCCTCTCTTTGTGTTGACAAAACAACACAAAGTGCCTGAAGCAGGACGCTAGGCTTGTTTACAGAGTGAGCCTGTGTGTCCTTGGCTCTCTTGCTTCCACAGCTGGCATTGTGTCTGTACTATTGTCCCATTCACTAAAACCAGAATTGAGGGAACTGAGGTAAGCCATTGCCCAGAGTGTTTCCTCAGTTCTTGAGGAATGTTTACTGAGGTGTGGTGTTTTTCAAAGTCTTTAATAAGTAGTACGCCATGTCCTCCGTACCTTTATTTTTCTAAATGTGTGGGGAGGACACTGTTTTCTGCTCCTTTGCCAGCATTCCAAAACATTTCTTGTTGCTGTGAATTCCATGCCATCTTCTGAAAGTGGACAGCATGACCAGTGCTTTGTACTGCAAGGCTATATTCAGGTTTTCCAAATAAGAGAAACTTGACTTTGTAGACAACCCAAAAACTAAGGCCCATCAATGGTGTAAAATGGAAATCTTGAAAGCAGCAACATGTATAAGAAGAGTACAATTCATTTTTGCCTTCGGGACTGTAGGACAGAAACAAACAAAAAAATTTTTCTTTAATATCTTCTTCATGTCATTTTGATTCATCCTGAAATCAATTGCCATCATTTAGGCAGACCACAAAACATTGTATTAGAAAGCAAATTTTAGGTTTAATGATATAAATATTTGTTTTTCTAATGTAAGCACTGAAACTTTTACTGATTTTACCACTGTGTACTAACCTCTGTTTAAATGTTCTCTTTTTGCAGAATAACTAGCCTAGTATGAAATTTTTACTCTTTGCCTACTAAGAAAATAAGGAAGTGCATTTATTTCATTTGGATGACAAGTAGACTATAAGACATAGGAGGAGAGAAGGAAAACTATTTTATTTTTATCTCTGTAAGTTAAGAGATGGAGGTTTATTAAAAATATGCAGGGAAGACATTTTTCAACTAACCAAAGAGCAGTTTTCAGACTCTACCAAAATGCTCCCCAACTTTGAAGGATATGAGAAATTCTGACCTCTGTGAACCAAGGGTGCCCATGTTTTGAGAAGGACTACTTTGTACTCAGTTTGGGGGTTCCTTTCAGAGCATCTCACACATGCATTCGTGTGTCATACTCCAAAATGGGGTGATATGGTACACTGCAATTTGCATGTTAGTAAGAATTAAAGTCAGAGCTGGACATGATGGCCCACTCCTGTAATCCCAGCACTTTGGAAAGCCAAGGGGGGTGGCTCACTTGAGTCCAGGAGTTCAAGACCCGCCTGGCCACCATGGCGAAACCCTGTCTCTAATAAAAATACAAAAATTAGCCGGGCGTGGTGGCACATGCTTGTAATCCCAGCTACTCAAGAGGCTGAGGCATGAGAATCGTCTAAACCCGGGAGGTGGAAGTTGGAGTGAGCCAAGATCACACCACTGTACTCCAGCCCGGGTGACAGGGAAAGACTTTGTCTCAAAAAAAAAAAAAAAAAAAAAAAAACACTTGGGAAAAACATGAAAGGGAAGGACACAAACAATTTCTGTAGGAACTATTGTAGTCGAGGGGTTGGAGGCTTCATCAGACCTCGAAGTATCTTTTTAGAAATCAAAGTTTGAGCACGGATTTTTTAAAAGAGATGATCCAATGGAAAGTGGATAATAAATAGCAAATTAAAGAAATTGCCTTAAAACAGGAAGACTGTAACTTTAGATCTTAAATATCAAAATGTGAAAATAAAGAAGAGAATTATCTGTGATGAAAAAACGTACTTTACAATTTTTCAAAAATTAGAGAATTAGGATACATACAGAGATTTCAGGAAGGTAGTTTGCTATGAAAAAAGGATGCATTTGGCTGGGCACGGTGGCCCATGCCTGTAATCCCAGAACTTTGGAAGGCTGAGGCAGGCGGATCACAAAGTCAGGAGTTTGAGACCAGCCTGGCCAACATGGTGAAACCCCATCTCTAGTAAAGATACAAAAAATTAGCCAGGTGTGGTGGCGGGCACCTGTAATCCCAGCAACTCAGGAGGCTAAGGCAGGAGAATCACTTGAACCTGGGAGGCAGAGGTTGCAGTGAGCCAATATCGCACCATAGCACTCCAGCCTGGGCAATATAGCAAGGCTCCATCTCAAGAAAAAAAAAAAGAAAGAAAAAAGAAAAAAGGATGCATTCATTAGAAAGGCAAAACATTTTAAATGGCTCTATTTTTTGTAAGAGTTTAAAAATATACTCCTATATTAAATTAGCATCAGCAAGGCCATTTTATCTGTTAGTCACTGGAGACCAGTGTCAATGGATTGTAAGATTTTTAAAGTATTGGCTCCAAACCACAAATGCAAGCTGCAAAATGGAAATTAATAAATGTTTAATTAGCTATCTACAAAAATAACATAACATCAACTAGTCAGCTGCAACTCTACTCTTATAATTGCAATATAAATTATATTTAATGTAGGATATGGGTGGATTTTAATTTGTTTGATATATTATACATGTGGGGTAGCCAAAAATAAGAGCACAAGGGCTCAAAACAGCCCTGAATAACATCCATATGATCAAAATGGAAATCTGTGTTTTCCTAGAGACACTGGAAGTTAAATAATAAAAAGTAGGAGAATTGGAAATGTCAGTGTTAAGTACCAAAGCAGCAGGCAGGCCTGGGAGAAAATACTGCTACTCTCTTACCCTCAGAACAACCAATGCTGGCTGAAATCTTCACCTCCATTCATCCAGATGAAGGCACTGTTGTATAGATATCTCTTGATATCTCTTTCTTTTCTTTTCTTTTTTTTTTTTTTTTTTGCTTTTAAAAGCATGTTTTCTCTAAAATAGGTAAATATGCCACTAACATTTCATTGTGAATCCAGTTAGAAAGTCAATTAGCTACTATTCCCTGAGAGGTGATATCCCAAGGGTGGGTTGAGTGGTGGGGAGTGGGTGTGAATTTTAAATGTGAAGAAAGACCTGGTTCAGAGCAAGACAGGACTGACAGGGATGTAATAATTAGGAATGACTAGGATATGAATATATTATGTGGACAAGTTTAATTTGGGACTAATCCTGGATTTAGGTATCTTCACCTGATCTTCCTGACTAAAGGAAAATGATCCACTTTTTGTTAACCACTTATCACCCAACAAATATTGTGATACATCAGCTGATACCCTACCAACATAATCTACATTCAAGGGACATGATGGAGAAAGGCCAAAATGCTTTCCTTAAAGGACTTTCTTCTCTCCGTTGCCCTTCTCTCTCCACCTCTGTATTAGTGCATTTTTCCACTGCTGATAAAGACATATCTGAGACTGGGTAATCTTAAAGAACCAGAGGTTTAAGGGACTCACAGTACCATGAGGCTGGGGAGGTCTCACAATCATGGCGGAAGAGCAAGGGAAGTCTTACATGGCAGCAGGCAAGAGAGAGCTTGTGCAGGGAAACTCCCCTTTATAAAACCATCAGATCTCATGAGACTTATTCACTATCACGAGAACAGCATGGGAAAGACCTGCCCCCATGATTCAATTACTTCCCACTGGGTCCCTTGCATGACACATGGGAATTGTGGGAGCTACAATTCAGGATGAGATTTGGGTGGGGACACAGCAAACCATATCAGCCACTCCACATAAACAGTTAATCTTTAGAAATTAAGCCAAAAGTTATGTAACTTGCTGGATCAGGAGCTGTAAAGCAAGCTAGAACCTTGCAATGTTAAATCATACAGACTACCATGAAACAAATCATTTTTAGGTTTTTATTCATTATTCATGGAGTTGCTTCTGAACCTCTTAACCAAGACAGAAAAAAAAATTAACCTAGGAGGTAAAGTAGGAATTAAAAGAGCCATGTATACAAAGCAGAGGTATGGGATACAGGGAAGAAAGTTGCTTAATTAACTTAACAAAATTAATTTTGATATACCAATAACTCCTTGTGTTTGACTCTTTACATAACTGTCCTCAACTTGAAACTGCTCTGTTGATCTGAAAAGAAATCAAGATTGAGGTTGACAGGCATTTTAAATTTATTTTTCATTCTTGACTTTGAAAAGTTGATTACCTGGACAAGCTTTCTCCTATCATCCTAAAGTTTTCAGAAGCAGTTCTTCAATTAAACTTTATTCATAAAAACCCCAAACCTGTCATTTCTCTTGGAGGAATGAAGCTTTACAGTTTTTACTGGGAGAATACAGGGAAAATATTATTTTTTATATATAGTTTATGAAAATTTACTTCGTTTTAAATAAAATGAATACCTACCTGTTATAAACAAGTCAAATGGCATAGAAGGGAAAAGTGAAAATAAAAGTTTCCCTGCCCCCAGTTTCTTCATCTTTTTAATCCTACCCCCTAAATGTACACAATTATTTCTTATGTTCTGTACCTTTATTTTCCATTGTTAAAGTGACAACAGAGACTTCTGCTTCTGATAAAGGAGGAATGCAGCCATACCCTATATAAATTAGTACAGAGGTTTTTCTTTCATATCCAATACTTTTTCTCTGAGTTGCATTTTTCTCCAGATGCTGAGGTACATCCTGTAACATGCAGTGTTTGTCTGTAGGTAACATAGTCATCTCTTTTGACTTAGCAACTGGGAATCAATCCCACAGGAATCCTGACATCTTTGCAAAAGATATGTGCAAGACAGTGGGGCATTATCAAAAACACTGAAATTTTGGATGCAACCTTGAATGTCCTACAATAGGTACAAGGCACATCTTCACTAAGCAGTCATGAAAATGATGAGATAAATTTATATGTGCTGACAGGAAAATATATTTTGTTTGATGAAAAACCAAGGAAAAAAATCTATTAAATGCCAAAAGCAAATTACTGAATGTATTGTATGATTACACACATATACAACACACACATGCAAAATGAACCTATTTTATTATTGTTATTCCCAAACTTTTCTATGCATTTACATACATATGTAACATAAATACCGTATATATTATGAAATGAATACCAGAAGATAAAGGTAGTTAATCTTAGTACTAGGAAGGGTTGTTATATATATATTACACTCTTCTGATGAACCTGAGAGTGGCTTTCTTTTGTCCTCTAAGATTCATGGGTTGTTATATATATATATATTACACTCTTTTGATGAACTTGAGAGTGGCTTTCTTTTGTGCTCTAAGATTCATGAGGGCAGGGATTTTTATGTCTTTTTATTCACTGCTGATCCTTGCATCTGGAACATGGTGGGCTCTCAATCAAAATGTGTTGAATGAATGAGCAATCTTGTTCCTCCCACATTAGAAAAACTGTATATGTTAATAATTGATAGATTAGGCCCAAAACAAAGAGGAAAAAAATAGGACTCTAGCTATAAAAAGAAATTTTATTTAAAAAATTCTATACAAAGAAATTTAAAGAGGTCAGAATGGTGACGAGATGGAGGGACCAACCTGCAGGGAGAGGAGGAGGAGGAGGAGGAGGGGAAACCTAGGGGAGAGACTGTTCAGAGGAGGAGAGCAGAGAGCTGGTATGCAGCACCCTCCTTTCTGGGTCTAAGCTCCATTTTCCAAAGGGAAGACTTTCTATTAATAGGTTCTGAGTTCACATTCTTACAATACTAAGAATAGCAAAAAAGAGAATGCCATAGTATTAGCAACTAGATTTAGAAAGATGACTTTGACATTGCAGGACAATTTCAATATTGACAAAAAAACACAAAACAAAAACAAACAGTGACCCCGAGAACCATGGTTTATATTTATATATGACCATGGATTCCAGCTGTTAGTGACCTTCTTCCTCTTTTAATGCCAGATGACTATCTTTCGTTTTTGAGGAAAGAACCTATGCCTGAATTATAATTGAAGAATTTATGACTTAAATTGGTTTAATTAAAATATATAGAAAAGGGCAGATCTATATATGAATGAAACTCACCATAATATCTTTCTGTTTTCTCTAATGGTTATTGATTTAAAGTTTAATCTATTATTTATGAACAGATTCAACGATCATCATTCATGAGGCATGAGGCTTCTCATAAGTCACTCTGTACTATGACTAATTAAACTTATAGAGTAGAAATCCATATGTGTGTGATCTCTTAGGGCTCTTTGGAGTTACTTAGTTAACGATTATTTAACTTTTTGAATCATAAGTTTTTATTCTCAGTAAACTCAGAGGTACAGGGCCTATGTGACACCAAATAATCTCACAAAGCCACACAGTATTAAAGAATAAAAAGCTTACACTTTATAAAGACTAGCTACATTTAGTTATATTTAGCTACTAAGATATACAAAAACTAAAGAAACAATATATTAGACATAGATTCTCTATGACTAAATGGAGTATATGTTCCATTTACCTGGGACAGTTGCTACCGACTCCCATTGTCCTGGCACAGTTCTTAAAAAGAGCCCCCTTCGGAGTCTGTCCAAGTTTGAAAATAAGTTATATGGTTACCCTGTACTAAGGAAAGAAAATGGTTGGCCTTAGGCCAAGTTTCTGTCTTTTCTTCGTGTTAGTCAGTTTCCATTTCATATCAAATTCTCAGAAGTCAGAATTCCAGGAGAATGATTGAAAGGATATCTGAACCTCCTTTAGGATATTGAGGAACACACACTAATTTGGACTACAACAAGTTCCCAGCTGTGATACGGCAAAAACTCTCAGAACTCTTTGAGGTTGCACTTCTGTAGAAGAGACAGTTGCTTGCTGTTTGGGTTTCATATTGAAATAAGACAGTATGTGCTTCTCTCTCTGCCTCCCTTAAGTTCCCCTCATTAGGACAAACAGCATTATAACAAGGAAGCTGCTATTTTGCTCCCTGCAAATCTTAATGGATAAACTAAAATTCCAGTGCAGTGTAATAATTTGAGCTTTTTCTTGAGATAGCTTTTGATGTCCACAACAAAATTGACCCAATACTTTGATAAATGTAGAGTCTAAAAAACTTCAGTCCTATGTAGCTTTCAGCTTATCGCTCTAGTATTTCTTGTTCTATCACTGAATGAGCTCACTTATCTGATATTCTTAAGAACCTCTTGACATTCCCAGGCTTTTCTTCTATTTTGTAATCATTTTCTAGTTCCAATTTGTTATTTTTATGTTATTAATTAAAACACTTCAATTAAGTCAGGGGCATCTATTTAAAGGCAAGAAGGAAGTTAACTGAATTGGAATGCACCATAAATAATAGCTTTGCATTTTTAAAGAGCGGTGGTAGTAGTGATGGATAGTTTTTTGGATTTTTACATTTTACTTTGTCTGCTTAAGCTATGGCTGTTATCATGGCTCTCTGATACAGTGTGCTGGGAAGCAATCTCTTCCTTTTCACAAGCATCAGTAAGCAGCTATTTTGTACAAATATTTAGACATTCTTTGAGTTAAAATGGCATTGTTGTATTAATACCCTTGTAGAATGTTAATCTTGGTATTTTAGATTTCAATCATAATTTGTCAAAAAAAATTAACTCCTACTTTATTTCCCTTTACAAATATGTTCTGCATTTATTTGATTACAAGTGTCTTCATGTATAATTCTAACTTCAAATGGACCAAATTCTCCCCTGCCCACATTCTTCCTGGCTATTGGAAGCATCTTGCCTCTGCAGCCTTTGTATGGTCATGTTTGATAATCTCACCTCTACAGCGAGCCTGGCTGCTGGCCATCTGTGCCTGAGCTTCCCCTTCTGTGTGGCCCTTCTGTTCTCTTCCCTCCACTGATCCTAAACTCATAGGTGAATATGACAGTTTGATATCCCTCCTCAAAGCTGTAATAACAAGGTGCCCAAATATGACCCAGCTTGAATAACGACACTTTGTTTTAATGTGAGGTCTTCTCAGAAGAGCTTCCCATACATCCTTGTACTGGTTAATTACCCCACAGAAGCCAGTCTAATAGGGAAGGAGAGATGGTGACAGCTTAGCAACAACGGTCATAGCCCTGCCCTTAGGGGAGCTGTTGTGTAGAAACAGCTCTCAGTCCAGATCTTGAGGCACAATTCCCAGGCTTCTGTCTTCATTTTGGTATTGCTGATTTCTTTTGTCTTTAATTTGAAACTGGAACCTTAAGCCCTGGCTATATTCTCAAATTCTACACTGGACTGACAATAAGTCTACGAACTGCCCCCAGCCATCTCCTCAGACTCAAAACCTTACTGCCTTATCCACACTGGCCTGCTATTACAGACCTCTGATTTCCATTTATATTCAAGACTCACACCAATGAAAAGAATGCTTTCTGTTTCTAGAATCTTCCATCTGCTTCAATCTCTAGCATAATCTTCTCAAGCCATTTATGACTCCTGAAGCTCTTAAACTTGCTCTTTTTGTGCAGACTTCTCCCATGGCAGCCTCCAGTATTATCCTAAAATATGGATATGGGAAAAAAGAAAAATTAGAAAATGCCTAATTCTCATTATTCTTTTCTCTGCCTACTAATCTCTGGTGGCTCCCTCAAACCATCAGCAAATGGATTGCTTTGGTAGACAAGATTCCTTAAAATCTTATTCCAAACAAACTTTTCAATAGCATTTGATAACTATCCCAATGTGTCCATGCATCCTAAGTCCTAATTAAGCAAGACAACTAAAATGACTCCCCCAACTTAGCAGGGGTTTCAATATCTTCATGCTATTACTTGTCTCTTTCATTGGTCTGGAAACGCTTTCTTCTCATGTTTTATCTTGCAAACTCTATTCACTCTCTACAGGCCCACTGAATTATCCTCTGCCTTAGAAAGCCTTCCCCAGTCCATCTAGAAGGTAAAAACTGCTTACATGTTACTTACTACGGTGCATTAATTATTAGTGTTCTTCTGATTTCTCAAGCCTTTGTTACTGGAGAGGAAATATCATGACTACAAGAGGCAACTCTATCTGTTGAAATTAAAAGTTGGCTGGGGATAAATAAAAGTATGGTCAGACTGATTATAAGGATCTAAAATGTGCAAACAGCTCCTCTTAAATCTTTTATTTTGCTTTCATTGCTTTTGTGAATTTGTTAGGAAGATAATCTTCGTTTTCCTAATTTAAGTTTCCACATAAAAGTATTCCTTAAAAATAAAGAGCCTTTTGGCTGCTGTAGACCTAACTATTAGCTTAGCTTCTATACCCTCTAACCAGGTACTTAGGAAAGTTCCAGGTTACTCAGTAAAGATGATTCCCCCTTTATCAGTCCTAATTGAGTTTATTCAATTTCTTTAATATATTCATTAGCCGGCCAGGCAAGGTGGCTCACGCCTGTAATCCCAGCATTTTGGGAGGTCAAGGTGGGTAGATCACTTGAGCTCAGGAGTTTGAGACCAGCCTGGTCAACATAGTGAAACCCCGTATCTACAAAACAAAACAAAACAAAACACCAACAAACAAAAATTAGCCGGGTGTGGTGGCATACACCTATAATCCCAGCTACTTGGGAGGCAGAGGCATGAGAATCACTTGAACATGAAAGGCGGAGGTTGTAGTGTGCCAAGATTGTCCCACTGCACTCCAGCCTGAGTGACACAGCGAGACTCTGACTCAAAAATATACAAATGTATGTGTGTGTACATATATATATATATTTATATATATATATATTTATATATATACTCACATTTAGAGCTACCCCTAAAGAATAATAACTTGTGTTCTAAATTTAGCACACTTACACACCTGGGGAGAGCATAAACTAATCAATGGGTTGTTAATGTGAGAACTGGTGTTACTGATTAAAGGGTTATTGAGAACTTTCTAGAATTAAAAAAAAAAACATGAGTTCTGAGATTTAAAGTGTTCAAAAGGTAAAATGTTTGGTCAAGAGAAATAAATTCACATTTGGTTACATTGCAAGGAAACTAAATACACTGCATCAAAGATAAATATATATACATATATATGTATATATATTCATTAGTCTCAAGTCAGAATAATCCTGAGTTCAAGAGACATAGACACACTGTTAGTAAAAAATGAAGAGGTAATCTGCTTTTAAGGAGGGAGTTATCCATGCCTCTTGGGAAGCACTTGGAAAACACTTTGCAGTTGTTCTACCTAAATTCCATCATGAGAGTGGTCACTTCTCAACTGTACAATTCACTCTGCCAGATTTAACACCAGCAAATGACTAACTGGAAGTCTGATCGTTAAGTTAGACACATGGCTTCCAAGGAACTATGACGGGAAGTCTCCATGTAAACATGAGAGGCAACCATGTGCCTTTTCCATGTAAAATTGGATTTCATTTCTTAGGGAATGAAAATCACAACGGTAATTACTACTCACATCTTCCACCACACCTCCCAACATCACCCTGTTGTTTTCTTCAGAGGCATGGCATTTTCAAATGAACAGTTTTCTACCTATAACAACATAATCTTGATTTCTCTCCATGCCCTCAACATGGTTTTATTTATATATTTAATCTGGTCCTTTTTTTTTTCCTGAGTTCAGATCTTGAGTCTGACATAAGTTCATAATATGATTAATTGTACCCCAGAATACTATGACTTCATTCTAGGAATAACAAAACATAAGTTGCAAAATCTGATAAGCTTGTTTTGTATGCCATCATCTTAATTAGGTACAAAAATTTGTATGTAATTTGAAACATATTATTGGGAGGGAGAGATTTAAAAATCAGACATTGTATTGCTTAACTATTGTTATATAAAAATAACTCCAAAACTCAGTGACTTAACACAACAAGAAATTATACTTTTTCATAATTCTGAGTGTTGCCTTGATTCTGCTGATATTTTCTGTGGCTGCGTTCTGCTAGAGGGTTAGCTGGGATTACGTCAGGAAGGCTAGACCATGAGTCCTTGTAAGATGGTGATCTCAGGGTTTCAACAGGGCCATCCCCAGTGCACAAGCTTATATTCAGCCTCTGCTTATGTCACATTTGCTGATATCCTATTGGACAAAGCAAATCACATGACCAAGCCTAGAGTCAGTGTGGAAAGGACTACACAAGAGCTTGGATACTGAGAGGCATTGTGTATCAGGACCGTTATTGTAACAACCTACACAAATAAGACAGCATGAGAGCATTTTTTAGTTTAGTTTTTTTGTTTTGTCTTGTTTAAAGACAGGGTCCTGTTCTGTCACCCAGGCTGAAGTACAGTGGAATGGCCAGAGCCTCACTACTGCCTGAAACTCCTGGGCTCAAGCAATCCTCCTGCCTCTGCCTCATGAGTACCTGGGGCTACAGGCATGTGCTACCATTTGCCACCAAAATTAACTATTGGCTAATTTTTTAAAAAAATTCTAATAGAGATAGGATCTTGCTATTTTGCATAGGCTGGTCTTGAACTCCTGGCTTCCAGTGATCTTCCTGCTTTGGCCTCACAAAGTGCTAGGATTACAAGCATGAGCCACCATGTGAGGCCAAGAGCATATTTTATTCTTACATTTGGAGATACCCCTAAAGAATAATAACTTGTGTTCTAAATTTAGCACACTTACACACCTGGGGAGAGCATAATCAATGGATTGTCAATATGAGAACTAGTATTACTGATTAAAGGGTTATTAATAGAGAACTTTCTATAATTAAAAAAAGACATGAGTTCTGAGATTGAAAGTATACAAAAAGCAAAATGAAATGTGTGGTCAATTGAAATAAATTCACATTTAGGTACATTGCAAGGAAACTAAATACAGTGCATCAAGGATAAATATAATTTTTTTTTTAAAACAAAGACTAATTATAAATGAAAAACATTCATAAAACAAAACAAATCTTACGGTAACAATAGCTTGTAGAACCAAGTGGAGTGATATCTTCCAGTTACTGGGATTAAATAACTTTCCATTAGAATTCTGTGCTTAATTAAATTATCATTTCAGAATATGAACAAATCTTTAAAAATTTAGATGATAAAAGCTTAAGAGTATTTCCTACTTTAACAATTATAGATACAATTCTATACAATAGTTAATAAGAAATGATATGGAATTGGGATTGTGTGAATAGTCAAAGCATATTATGCATTTTTAAGTATAGATAAATATTTTGAATAACTTTACTTTGTTAGAAAAAATGTATATTTAAGTAAGTAAAATAAAATGTAGTAGGTGTTCACTAAATGAAAAGAAATATAATCTATACTTCCAAATCAGCAAAGAAAATAAAGGCGAATTTTGACAGTGGTGGCCTTTATTTCCTTTGCTGATTTGGAAGGGTGAGAGGGTGTTGATGAGGTGCTGAGAGGGTGTTGTAGTCAGGATAGTCTAGATTGTGCTGATAAACAAACAACCCCAAAATATTAGTGGCTTCAAACAATGAAGTCTGCTACCAAAGCCAACTGTTCTCAATGCAATGGCTTGACATTTCACCTCCACATTAACATGTCCTTAAAGACCATAGTAACAAAGGAGGAAAGCTTTGGAGACTCTTCCATTTTAGTATTGGCAATTGTACATGAAAGTTACGTATGTGACATCTACTCATATTTTATTGCCTAAAGCCATTATCAAGCCAGACCCAAGCCCAAGGAGCAGAGAAATCCAATCCCATCTATACTAGAAGAAAAACAATAATAACTATTGGTGAGTAGCACTAATGTGTATCACAGAGGGAAATGCTTACATAGGGGAGTTATACATGTAATTATTTTTTTCCTTTAAAAATTGAAGAAAAAAACAATGCCATCCCCATAAATCTACCAATGACTTTCTTCACAGAATTGGAAAAAACTACTTTAAAGTTCATATGGAACCAAAAGAGAGCCCGCATCGCCAAGTCAATCCTAAGCCAAAAGAACAAAGCTGGAGGCATCACGCTACCTGACTTCAAACTATACTACAAGGCTACAGTAACCAAAACAGCATGGTACTGGTACCAAAACAGAGATATAGATCAATGGAACAGAACAGAGCCCTCAGAAATAAAGTCGCATATCTACAACTATCTGACCTTTAACAAACCTGAGAAAAACAAGCAATGGGGAAAGGATTCCCTCTTTAATAAATGGTGCTGGGAAAACTGGCTAGCCATATGTAGAAAGCTGAAACTGGATCCCTTCCTTACACCTTACACAAAAATTAATTCAAGACGGATTAAAGACTTAAACGTTAGACCTAAAACCATAAAAACCCTAGAAGAAAACCTAGGCATTACCATTCAGCACATAGGCATGGGCAAGGACTTCATGTCTAAAACACCAAAAGCAATGGCAACAAAAGCCAAAATTGACAAATGGGATCTAATTAAACTCAAGAGCTTCTGCACAGCAAAAGAAACTACCATCAGAGTGAACAGGCAACCTACAAAATGGGAGAAATTTTTCACAACCTACTCATCTGACAAAGGGCTAATATCCAGAGTCTACAATGAACTCAAACAAATTTACAAGAAAAAAACAAACAACCACATCAAAAAGTGGGCAAAGGACATGAACAGACACTTCTCAAAAGAAGACATTTATGCAGCCAAAAAACACATGAAAAAATGCTCACCATCACTGGCCATCAGAGAAATGCAAGTCAAAACCACAATGAGATACCATCTCACACCAGTTAGAATGGCAATCATTAAAAAGTCAGCAAACAACAGGTGCTGGAGAGGATGTGGAGAAATAGGAACACTTTTACACTATTGGTGGGACTGTAAACTAGTTCCACCATTGTGGAAGTCAGTGTGGTGATTCCTCAGGGATCTAGAACTAGAAATTCCATTTGACCCAGCCATCCCATTACTGGGTATATACCCAAAGGACTATAAATCATGCTGCCATAAAGACACATGCAGACGTATGTTTATTGTGGCAGTATTCACAATAGCAAAGACTTGGAACCAACCCAAATGTCCAACAATGGTAGACTGGATTAAGAAAATGTGGCACATATACACCATGGAATACTATGCAGCCATAAAAAATGATGAGTTCATGTCCTTTGTAGGGACATGGATGAAATTGGAAATCATCATTCTCAGTAAACTATAGCAAGAACAAAAAACCAATCACTGCATATTCTCACTCATAGGTGGGAATTGAACAATGAGAACACATGGACACAGGAAGGGGAGCATCACACTCTGGGGACTGTTGTGGAGTGGGGGGAGTGGGGAGGGATAGCTTTAGGAGATATACCTAATGCTAAATGACGAGTTAATGGGTGCAGCACACCAGCATGGCACATGTATATATATGTAACTAACCTGCACATTGTGCACATGTACCCTAAAACTTAAAGTATAATAATAATAAAATAAAATAAAATAATAAATAAAAAAATTTTAAAAAAGAAACATAACATTAAAAAAAAATTCTTAAAAGTTAGCATTTGTTGAAACATGACCAACACATGAATGATTGTTATATTATTTGTGGCACATCTCTATATTATTTTATATAATATTAAAAATCAAATGTCCTTAGTTATGACAATAAGAATTTTATATTTTAGCTTTATTACTTATAATTCTATGTTTGCAGCCGTACATAAGCAATGCTGTCCTAATAATTAAGCTCATAGTGTTGACTAATCAGCACTTTGCCTTAGTCTTTTACCTATTCCTTGCTGATGGAGCACATCAAAGCATTTGGCTATATAAGTGTTGTTCTTACCTTAGCAATTCTATAAGAGATATTTAATTTTAAAGCGTCTTTCCAAAAATACAAGAGAAAATAAAACAAACAAGAATCCCTTATAAATCCAGGTAATTATATAATTATTTGTATAACACTGAAAAAACATTTGTTTTAGAGTTAGATAATACTGAATTTGAATCCCTAGTTAAGTAGCTGCATGATTAGGGCAAATTTTCCTAACCTTTCTTAAGTTTCAATGTCCTCTACTGTAAAAATAGTGACTATAATGCTTATTTCTAATAATGTTATGGGGATCAAATGGCATGATGTAATTAAAAGCACCTGACACATAGTAAATGTTTAATTATTTGGTAATTCAATCAGATGTAATTATTATTTTAAATAAATCCTAGAAGTAAGAAATGAAATAAAACAATTCTAGATTAGCCTTTTGAAAAAAATGCCATCAGTGATGGTAATAACAAAGGAATGAATCCCCACACCTTCTATAGCCACTTACTCCTGCTGCTGAACCTGCTTCCCAAAAGATATAGGTAAAAAGAATAGCACAGCAAAATGCAACTATTATCAGTAATGACCTCTGCTCCGAATCCTTATCTGATTAATCTTTATCATGATGAAATAGACTGAAATATTTGTGAGTTTTGAGAGCTAATTTTGCTCTTTCCCCCTGAGATTTATAACAAAATCATTTTCTTTATTGTGAATCTGGTGCAAAATCTACTGTCTTTCCCAAAAGTTGGTACTTAAGACTTAAAAAATATATATTTTCTTGATATCTTTGGTTTCAGTAGTTTGACTATAATGTTGCTAGGTTTTCATTCTATTTATCTTGTATGGGTTTTGCTAAGGTTCTTCAGTATGTGATTTGATAGTTTTCATCAAATTTATGAACTTTTCAACTATTAATTCTTCAAATTTGTTTTCTGCCCCACTCTGTCATCTCCCTCCAATGACAGATGCCTAATAGTGTTCCACAGGTCATGGAGGCTTGGTGAATTTATTAAATGTTTTTTCTCAGAGTTCTTTAGATTGAATAATTCTACAGATATGTTTTCAAGTTCAATGACAATTTTCTACCTTCTCCAATCTGCTGTTAAGTCCACCCAGGGAACTTTTAATTGTGCTTTTTAATTCTAGAATTTTCATCTGTTTCTTTTTTATAGGTGTCAATTTTGTGCTTAGATACCCTATCTGTACACTCGTTAAGACTATCTTTACATTTAAGTCTTTAAACATTATCTATAATAGTTTTTAAACATTATCTATAATAGTTTTTTAATATTCTTATGTGTTTAGAATGATATCTAACTGATCTTTGTTTTAATCAAATTTATTTTTTCTTGTTTATTTATCGCATTTTCTTGTTTCTTTTTAAGTCAAGTAACTGTTTATAATATGGTGGACATATAATTATAACTTGTGGGAGGCTGGATTATGTTGTATTTCTTTAAAGGGGAATGCCTTTTATTCTGACAGGCAATTAAATTACTAGAAGGACTTTTTGCTCTTCTTAAGTTTGGTCTTACTCTTTATAATCATAGGTCTATTTTGGTTTGATCCTTAGTCTTAGAATGAGACCCTTACCACAACATGTGGTCCTTACTCAAAAGGTATGGCTTTTCTAAGATCTCAATTAAATTCTCAAGGCAATAAGGACTCTATTCTGGCTGAATTGGAGCTTCAGTGTTTCCCAGCACAAAGCAACCTCTGGTATCTCCATTCCTCTCTCAGCCCCTTAGCAGCTACTCTACTAGGCCTTACACACACAGCCCAGCCCTTGGTTAAGGATCCAGAGTGAACCTCCATGCATATTTCTATCCTCTCCACCTCCCATCTCACACACACAAGGCTCAGTTCTCTTCTGGTTTCCTGCTCTGCAAATTTAGCTGTGTCAAGAGCCCAGAACTCTGATCTCTGCCTCCTCAATTTAGTTAGACTGCCATTCTACTTGGGCTCTGTCTCTTGTGCCATCATAAGAAAAGTATCCCCAGGCCAAAAGGTAGGGTGAATGTCAGAGCTCACCTCATGTGCTTTCCTTCTGTTAATTATCAGAATCCTGTGCTGCTTTAAATGCATGAGATCAGTTGCCTATATATTGTCCAGTTTTATAGTTGCTTATGGTAGGAAAGCAAATATAGTAACAGGTACTTCATTATGGCCAGTAGAAGTCTTTTTAGTCCTTTTCCTATTCCACTGCTAGCATGAGACAGAAGATAGTCCATAGCTTGTTTTTCTTCAGGTCCATATTTTCTTTGCATGGGCTTCATTCTAACCTTGTTTTGCCTTTCTGAGTTTAGCACTCTCTGGAGGAGGTAAAAGAAAGTAAAATACAATAAACTCTCTGAGTCCTAGTATTTTGTGACTGAATCTCTTAACCTGTTAGAGAAACATGAACATTTTCTGGGACAAAATATGCTACATTTTTTTCTACAGCTATAACCTCTTGATATTTTGTGCAGTGGATTTTTTAATGGATAATTAAGGTTGGCTACTTTGTAATCAAAGTACCCAAGTAAACAAGTACCCAAAGTACCCAAAGTAACCAAGTCATATTTACATAGATATTTGTTATGTGGAAAGCCCCTTAGTCACTTTAGGCTGCCATACAAAATACCATAGACTGGGTGGCTTAAATAAGAGAAATTAATTTTCTCACAGTTGTAGAGACTAGATAGTCCAAGATCAAGGTCTGGCAGAATGAGAGCTGTTTCTCACCTATTTCAGGTGAGAGCTGTTTCTATCTTGTAAATGGTGGACTTCTCCCTGTGTCCCCACATGCAAGAGAGAGAAAGAAAGAGAGAGAGAATGCAAGCACCCAAGCATAAGCTCCCAGTGTCCCTTCTTACAAGGGCACGAATCCCATTGTGGGGGCCCCATCATCATGAGTTTATTTAAACCTAATTATTTCTCAAAAGCCCCACCTCCAAATGCCATCACACTGAGGGGGTGGGGCTTCAACATATGGATTTGGGAAGTACACAGTTCACCCCATATCAAGTCTTCACACTGGCACATCATGAAAGTTTTCTTCCATGATATATAACATAAGAGAGAAAAGGGTTTATATGAAGATCTCTCCTGTGATAAAGGTATGTTTGTACTTTTTCCAGTTTCATTAGTTTCATGTCTAAAAATAACTGCTCCTTAAATAACATTCACCTACAATGGGAAAAATTAGTCTCAAACATGAAAAAAAAATCATTTTTAAAAGGCTTGAGGGAAATGTGGCAAGAATCCCAAGAGAAAAAAATATTCTACAGAAATGTCTACAAAGACTAGGCATACATTTTTGAGGTCTTGTATCCTGCGGGTATTTGTAGAAGAGGAAAGTTTCTCTAACCTCCTTAGTCAGGCATTTATAGAGCATCTCAATCCCTGCATTTAGATGCTGATGAGACCCACCTGCTAGCAGCAGGCGCTTCAACAGGATGGCCAGAAATCCCAAGAAAATAATCAAGATGGAAAAAAAATATGCCACCCTCAGCTTCTGAATAAGAAACTGGCTCACAGTCACACACAAAGCCATAGACTAAATAGAAATTTCCCATCCTAAAAATGAAATGTGTGCAGAATTCTTGGTGAGCGATATTCAATACTGCATCCACATTATATTATCACTATTTGCAAAACTACTCTGAGTTTTTTGTTTGTTTGTTTGTTTTGTTTTTGCAGAAACATGCTTCCTTCTTTGTGATATTGCCGCTGGGTGAAGGGGAAGAATCTCCAGAGAGGCAATGTGACACCTGACACCAAAACTGTACACGACGTTAATACTAGAAAAACTATCTTCTTAGTTCAGTAATAAGACACTCGTTTCACAAAAAGAATCAGGAGTTTTCTGACTCAATTTTTACTTTAGCAGGAGAAATCTTAGAACACTCTTATCAGAGTGAGCTCTAAGATGTAAGAAACACCTAGATGTTTGGAGAAAATTTAGTTACTTTGTGTGTGCTTCTGTGTGTTTCTTTACTTTGGGTTTCTGTGTGTATAGAAAAGAGGAATATACAGTATTCTTCATTTATAAATTGAACCTACTCATTCTTATTTCTAGTGGTGATTATCTATATTTATACTCTCAAGTTCTGTTGTAAATAAGGGCAAAAAAGAGGGCTGGGTAAACTCAAGGCCCACAAACAAAACTATGCACTAGCAATTGGCCCGGGCAGTAATAATTGAATCCAAAAATGTAGGATAAGTTTTGAGTATATGTCTATATAAGTCATTATTGTGTTAAATTAAAATATTGCAAGGTAGAGTGTCTTTTTATCATTGTGCCATTTAGTAGCAATGTGTGCATCTAGACTCTGACTGAAGTTCTGAGTGACCAAGGATAAATAATTTATCCCTCTCTGCTCCATTTCTTTAGCTGTAAAATGAGAAGGAGAATGACAGAAACATGAAAAGCAATTGCAGAATGTGGAGTCGGGACAATTGAGCTGACATTCAAAACAATCTCACTCTTGAGGTAGAACACCTTCTGTGTAAGTGCAACTGAACATAATGAAGAATTTCTGTGGCATCAGCCCTGCACTAAAGCTGATATTAGGAGCACTTCTGGAGAAGAGATGTTCAAAGCTCTATTCCAGAAAGCATACCATATTTATTTTCTTCATGAGATAAATCTTTTCTTATATCACACTGGCAATTATCAGAGTAATTTGTATTAAATATTATTACATTTTTACTTTAATATTTCACTTTATTCATTTTAATATCAATTGGCTGCTGCTGCTTTTATGACAAATAATGTTTAAATGGGAGGATGGTACTTGTGTGTGTGCGTGTTTTATTTTATATATATATGCTATCATGTATGTTTAATTGAGATTTAATTCACATAGCATAAAACTCACTCATTTAAAGTGTACAATTCAATGGCTTTTAGTATATTCAGAGTTGTACAGCCATCATCACAACCAAGTATAAAACATTTTTCCCTGTGATTTGAATTACATGCACCTTTTAAATAGACAATGCCTGATCTTCAATTGAAGGGCTCTATAAGAGAACCATAGAATTTCAGAGCTAGAAAGGATGTGTAGGCTATGTATTCCAGTAATATTGCTTACATAAATTTCACAGCCAGGAAATGGCAGATTCCTGGCTCCGGGTCCTTAGCCTAGCACTCCTTCTTTCACCAAAGATAATAGTCTTTCACATGAATCACTGGTGTTTGCCAGTTAATGACAGCCTATTTTGTTCTGAGCTCCCTTCATAAAGAACATAGCATAGTTTGTCTTCCAAGATTTGTCATTAAAATGAAAGAAAGCCTAACCAAACAAAACTTGATATGCTTAGCATATGATCAGCAGAATGATAAAGTTATATACGAAGTGTTTTTACAGTACAATGAAATATATCACTTCTATTTCATGTATTAGAGCCTAGTGGTCAGAAGCATATATTCTGGAGTTATAAATGTCTGTGGCTCTGCCACTTATTAGTTGTATGATCTTTTTGAGCCTTAACTTTCACATTTAAAGTGGAAATAATAATAATAAGAGTACTCCCCTTACAAGGTTAATAAGATCAAGTGAGATAATCAGTATGCATACTGAGGTCAGTGCCTGGCTACTAGTGCAACATGTGTGCCATTAGTATACTTTCTTTCTTTTTTTTTTTTTTTTTTTAAGAAATGGGGCCTCACTCTGTCACTAAGGCTGATGTGCCTTAGACTCACTGCAGCCTTGAAGACGTAGTCTCAAGGTATCCTCCTGCCTCAGCCTCTCAAGCACCTGGAACTACAGGCATACACCATCATGTCTGGCTAGGTTTTTAAATTTTTGTCAGAGATGAAGTCTCACTATGCTGCCCAGGCTGGTCTCGAACTCCTGGGTTCAAGTGATTCTTCCACCTCTGCCTCCCAAAGCACTGGGATTACAGGCATGAGCCATCATGCCTGGGCTTATTATTTTCTGATACGTATATATCTCTTTATGTATTTTAACACTATCAATTAAAACAAACTTCCTTGAGTTAATGTTTAAAGTCACTATAGGATCTTTAATTGTTGCAGCATTTTAAAGTTTACCAAAGCACATTTACATGTATTATTTCATTTGATCCACTCAAAAATCTGCTAAGATAAAACCCAGGATAACCAAAGGGTTGATCTAGCTTTTCCTTTCTCCTTCATTCTGAACATGTTTGCTGTATCAAGTTACCAAAAAGGAGAGTTTAGGAAAACAGACTGAAGACCCAAATTCATAACACAGACTGATATAGATTTAATAATTATTTTCTAATGTAGGTCTGATGGCTTAGCAGTGTGAATTAGAAGAAAAGTTTCTTTCTGTCATGCCCAGGCATGAAGAAGAGATGCAAGCACTAGAAAGCACCATCCTCCATACTGAAGTTCTGGGACGTTGAGGGCCACGTGGACATGACTTTGTTTCTAGAGGAAAGCCAGAATATCAACTTAAATAAATACTTTTATAGAAAAGAAGTGTATTTCTCATATACAATTTCAGCTAGAAAGGCATATTCCAGAGTTTAAAAAATTTGCTATTAAACAGCCAATTCTCATAGTATTAAAAGCCAGTGTAATTGAAAGAGGACATCTCAATGCTAGACAAATAAATAATACGAGGGAAAGACTGTCACCTCCCATCAATCATCTTTTTTTACTACCTAAACTTGTATCTTTGTCTATTTTACACGGCACCAGCACCACCCTCTCTTTAATTTGAATGGCTATTTTTATCCCTAAAAATGCCCGGTTACTTTATTCTTCCTGGGGCTGTCCCAAGCCTGGGTACTTGCACCACCAAGACACCGTGGCTTATCTGTGGCTGCTGCATAGCTACAGGGGCTGCAGAATTGGGAGGTCTAGGGACTGCCAAAGGATTGGACACATTGCAGCGCCACCACATGACATGCTTTCCATTTGTAATTCTGTTACTGATTTGCGTTTCCCAATGAAAGGCATCCTTGCACTCAGAGACAGGAAGCTATAAGAAGTGATTTCAATTCTGTTATAATTGGCCAGGTTATGGGGCAAGGTATTTTAGTTTCTGTCTTGTTCTCTTCCTTTGCTAAAGAGGAGCTTGGACTGAGGATTTTTTAGTTTCCTACCCTGGTCATGCATTCTATGATTTTGTGTAGTTTATCGTTAGTTATCCAGTAACTTACAATGTTGTCTTGTGTTTGGAGTTTCATGGTTGTCTTGTTGGTTTCTTTTTGTTTGGCTTTGGTACTTCTGTCCTCACAATCCTAAGGAACACAGTATTAGGCAGAAGCTTCCCTCATGTCTTTAAACAAGCAGGCCCGTCTGTGTGCGCTTACAAAAGGCACAGACCCTATTGCACAGCAATCATGTTTTCTAAGGTCAGAGTGAAAGCTAGAAGACAAGTGGCTGGGAGATGTTGCCTGGGAAAATTCGCAGAGTCCTCTCACATACTTTTACATTATCCTCCAAAGTGCCTCAAGTTCTATTTATTCTTACAGCACTGAAATAAGCCCAGCATACCTCTGAAACAGTGCAAGAAAGAGTCTCTTTTTGACTTCGCCATGTATGGTTTCAATCCGACAGTTTCCATTTTCATATCACATGCTGTTCCTGCATTGGGTTCTCACAGGCCTGACATATAGCCATGTCTCCCCCAAAAGGGTAAGGGATGCTTGCTGGGAAGAGGCACATAGAAATTCCATCCAATTACTTGAGGGTTTTATTCTTAACATAGCACTGAATAGTTTAATATCTCTTCTTTCCTGTTATAAATAGGTTCTGATGCCTATCACTGTAGCTCACTGAGAAAGAATGCAAACAGTCCCAGGAATGAAATACTCAGGAAGGCTGTTCTGCTTGGTAGGAGCTATTTTATTTTAAATGACAACATTTTCCTCTCAGACACAGAGAAAGCCTTACATTTTTGACCTGTGAGTTTCTCCTCTTTAGGAATGACATGATGTTTCATATGAGAAAAAGGCAAAAGAAACAAAGAAAGAAGGAGGAAGTGACATCAGTAATAATAACGTGCTAAAATAATATCTTTCTTTCCTCAGCTTTTTTTTTTTTTCAAGTTGGAGTCTTGCTCTGTCACCCAGGCTAGAGTCCAGTGGCACAATCTCGGCTCACTGCAACCTCTGCCTCCCGGGTTCAAGCGATTCTCCTGCCTCAGCCTCCTGAGTAGCTGGTATTACAGGTTCCTGCCACCACACCCAGCTAATTTTTGTATTTTTAGTAGAGACAGGGTTTCACTATGTTGGCCAGGCTGGTCTCGAACTCCTGACCTCGTGATTTGCCCTTCTCAGCCACCCAAAGTGTTGGGATTATAGGCGTGAGCCACCGCACCCGGCCTCCTCAGCTGGTCTTTAAAGGAGCATTCGTTACTGTGACCAAATCCGTGTGTTCATGCTGCATTCTCCCGGAGCAAATATCATCCATGTGAAGGTCTGTTCGGAAGGACACCTAGAAAGGGCCAACAACATGAAGCAAGTGGAAGCACATTATAAAAGGCATGAATTTGAATCCATAGCATTGATAAAAAATCTCAGGAACAGGGTTGCGCCGAGTGGCTCATGCCTGTAATCCTGAAACTTTGGGAGGCCAAGGTGGGTGGATCACCTGAGGTCAGGAGTTCGAGACCAGCCTAGCCAACATGGTGAAACCCTGTCTCTACTAAAAATACAAAAATTAGCTGGGCGTGCTGGCTCATGCCTGTAGTCCCAGCTACTCGGGTGTCTGAGGCAGGAGAATCACTTGAACCTGGGAGGCAGAGGTTGCAGTGAGCTGAGATTGTGCCACTGCACTCCAGCCTAGGCAACAGAGTGAGAATTGGTCTCAAAAAAAAAAAAAAAAAAAAGTCATCACAGGAACATAGTTTCAGAAGATAGACTTGTTCTTTTTCTCCCATACAAGGAAATGTAGATGTGAGAAATGATCTGTATGTATTATTACCTAAACAGATTTTTTTTGTTGAATGGATACCAACCAATGCAGCATGTAAGAAACAAATACATGAAGACAGCTACAATTATAAAATTTCCTGGTTTAATTATCGTAAGTTATCAGATATTTGTAGAGGGGATGATGAGGTTTTGATTTCTAAGTGTAGAAATATTTCTCATTCCTGCTACAAGATAAGGAGAAGGCACCTGATAAAATTTTATGTCTCTTGATTGTGGTAACAAAATATGATTCTAAAGGGTTTCTATGTCCTTTAAAGTCAGATAAAACTTACCTTTCCCCAAGATTGCCATATCTCAAACTCAGCTGCGCATGACAGTAATCTCCAGTTTTTGCACGACTACAATTCTTTTTTTGACCTGAGTCCCTAGTTCTGCCATTAGAAGGTTGTAAGCTGTGTGCATTTCTGAATGTATACCATTTTAGTAATTCTGGATCTTTTGAAGCATGTTAGAATAAAGAAAGTATTCAGAGCTGATGATATATAGAAATATCTAAACACACAAAAATGATGTTAAATGATGTTTGATTTTGAACAGTATGATAAAGAGTTTTGAATTATAGCCTGGCCCATATTTATAGTAAAAATCAGATTTCTAATGATACCCCCCAAATAGCTATGTCTGTAATCTGTAACAAATGACATTTTTCTTGAAATCATAAATAGGAAATTATTTGAACACTTATCCTAAGAGTTTTTCAGTTGGCTCTTGGTCTAAGAAACATAAACCTATCCAAAATCAGGGAAACATAAGTGCAGTAGTAGTATTGGAGTCATGAAACATTCCAAAAAAGCAACATACTAAGTTTGTTTTGCTAGTTCAATCTGACTGTGTCAATCAAACCCTAATGACTTGCACACACAAAGGTTTTATTTCAGGCACTTGAAATTTTTACATAAAGTTAATAGAGTATCTAAACAAAGTTGTTTTTAAATTGAATCTTCTAAACTGCTTTTACTTTCCTCTTTCCTTTCAATGACAGCATCCATGTTATTAATAATTATCATCCTCACCCAGGTCTAGCAGATATACAAAGTGGCTATTAAAATGCTTATAAAGTTGACTCTGCTCCTATAACAAGCATATACACATGACTATTTTCCCCTAATCTCAATATACTCTTCAAATAATTTCTATTGAAGTGAACTCATTTCTGTTTCATGGCATTTGGGATGTTTGGCATGACCCTCATCAATCCAGCCCTAAGAGGTCATTTTTCTCCTGGCCAATTAATTACTCAGTAAGGCTGTGCCATCTGCAACCAAAATATCCAAATAAAATAAACATTTTGAGAATTACATACAATGTGGTTAATCATTGTACTCATGATATTGACTCATGTACCTATAAAGTCTAAATCTAAAGAATAGAAATTCTTTATGAAAAGCCATCTTGACCCACTTGTCTTTAAAAAATACAATGGAAATTCGAAGAGCAGAATAATTAGAAAGCAGAAAATGTAAAGGCAGAGTTTCAAAGTGACCCAGATCCATACTGGAGGTCAGTCTACCTTTACAGTTTCCTCATACAAAAAATACAAAGAGAAGGCGGCCAGGCGCGGTGGCTCATGCCTATAATCCTAGCACTTTGGGAGGCTGAGGCGGGTGGATTACGAGGTCAGGAGATCGAGACCATCCTGGCTAACACGGTGAAACCCCATCTCTACTAAAAATACAAAAAAAATTAGCTGAGCATGGTGACACCCGCCTGTAGTCCCAGCTACTTGGGAGGCTGAGGCAGGAGAATTGCTTGAACTTGGGCGACAGAATGAGACTCTGTCTCAAAAGAAAAAGAAAAATAGAAAGAGACACCTTTAGTCCATTTTCCCTTGTCAAAGTAGACAGAGATCATTTAAAATCTGGAGCTCTTTAGGTTTTAAATCAAGAAACCAAATACCTACAACATGGTACCTTATGATAGATGAGAAGTACAGTAAGTCATGTTAGAAGGTGCAGTGTATAAAGCCATGTGGGGATCTGAATAATAGACTGACCTTTCTAATTAATATTAAAGCAGTTCGGCTGCTAAACAAATGGAAATAACTGAAAATAGTCATACTACCAAGTTACAAGCAAAAGCTATTAAAATATGCTTTTCCCCCACATATACAGACATTTCAAATGGATGTAACTGCACAGAGAGGTATGAGCCAGTAAAAAGCAGACAATAATTAGTAAGTTGTCTTATATTAAAATTAGAACAATCTTGAAAGCTTGCACTTTATACTTGGGAAGGATGAGCTTTGATCTTAATTTCAGTTAAAAGCCACTATTACAGGTACTATTTCCTTTTATTTGTTTAAACTTTTAAAAACCAATGTCAGCAATTTCACATTCTCTCTTATACCTGGAAAAGTGCTGGTTGAAACTTACAGGTTATCTTTCAGTCCTTTACTCATTTCACTTTTTAGCTCTAAATGAAAAGTTGGGAAAATAGTCTCTCCACTAAGAGTATCTTCAGTATACTCCTTGTTTATCTATTTCATCGTGGCTATATAGTTTCCTGGGTTTCAGACATACCACAATGTAAAAGTTGTGAAAACCCTTTAACATACAGACTGTGCTTTTTGCATGCCGAGAAGGGAAACCATACAAAGAGTGTTTCCAAAAAAAGTGTTGATGTCTCGGGGAAGAATGTGGAGGAAGTTTCCAAACAGGAAGACAAAATGTCCTTTCAGACAACTTAGGATATCATTTGGTAAAGACATAGCATGAAGATATGAAAGGTCATAAGAAGTTTGACAAATATTTTTAATTTTTGGAGAAGACAAAATGAGAAAAAATGAGTATAAACGGTATCAGTGAAGAGGTCTATAAAACATTAAAAAATAAACCTCTATTATTTTCTCATAAGCAATATTGCTGAGTATCCTTTTATGTGCTTAGCATTTTATTTGGTTTTGCAGGGGACTCAGAGGTTTTGACACAATCACTTCCCTCAAAGAGTTTACATGTGTACATAAAATTAATAAAACAGGGCAAGGAGAGATGAAATAAGGTTGTGACTGTGACACTAACAATATGTGTACTAGGACTCAGCAAAAGAACAAATAGGAAGTCAAGAGTTGTCAGGGAATTAGCCATGGCAAAGGAAAGACTTGAGCTGGACCCTGAACGTAAGTAGAAGCTGATTGCAGAAGATTGAGAAAGGGTTGGGGAGGGGTTATACAAAGGGGAAGACTGGAATTTCCACAGCCCATACAGAACCCAACATGGTGAATAAGAAGAGATTACTGAGGGTACTGGTGTGCATGGAGAAAGGCCACATGTTGGGAAATGAAAGGATATTATGTTGGAAGGGTAGAGTGCAGTTATATATAATCCAAACAGGACTAAAACCCTATGTGATAAGTGATGAAGGGCCACTGTGCTTTCTTTAATACAACTTAGGCCATGAGTAAGAAAAGCATTTTTTGAAATTTTTACAGGACTCTTAAAATGTTTCAACAACTGGGACTTGTTCAGGAAAATGTTCTAAGTATTTATAACCTAAATCCTAAATTTTTGTAGATAAATGCGATTATTTTTACCTAGGCCTGCATCTTATTCTAGTAGCACAAATTTTGCTGCCTAATTCTGTAGGATACTTTATGGTATTCCATAAAACCTATTGGAGAATTATTCTATGCATACTTCTATAGAGGTTAAAGTTCATCTAAGGCCATACCACCCTGAACGCACCCAGTATCGTCTGATCTTGGAAGAATTTAGTTATATATAGATTCAACATAAATATACTTATTCAGTCTGTCATTCATTCATTAATTCATTCCACATTTACTTAGCACTCTGTCTCCCTCTCTTTCTGCCAAGTATTCTACTTAGTACACAGGATGTAAAGAAAAAAAATTAGTTCTTGACTTCTACGAGTCTGGTGGGAGATTATAAACAGATAAAAAACTGAGTATAATCTAAGTAAAAGTTCACTGTAGCACCTATTTTTTTTCTTTTTTTTTGAGATGGAGTCTCTCTGTCGCCCAGGCTGGAGTACAGTGGCGCAATCTCGGCTCACTGCAAACTCTGCCTTCCAGGTTCACGCCATTCTCCTGCCTCAGCCTCCCGAGTAGCTGGGACTACAGGCGCCCGCCACCATGCCCGGCTAATTTTTTTTTTTTTTTTTTTGTATTTTTAGTAGAGACAGGGTTTCACCGTAGTCTCGATCTTCTGACCTCGTGATCCGCCCACCTTGGCCTCCCAAAGAGCTGGGATTACAGGCGTGAGCCACTGCGCCCGGCCTGCAGCACCTATTTTAATAAGGAAGAGAGTTTTGTTTTCAGTAGCTTCTTATCAGAGATCAAATACAAAACACATAACATTCCAGGATGTCACAAGAGTCACATTTCTGTAAAAGCTTCTACTCAATGCTGCTTATCATAATGTCACAATGTCAGAATGCACAGATGGCTTGTTTGACCTGGAAGGCTCTGTACAGGTGGTGATGGTGGGCTGAGTGTCTAGAAGGAATGCAGGTGCCCTAGATACCTGGCCCAATCTTGGAAAACAATGATAACAATGGGGTTTGTACCTTTCTGCCCCCAGAAACTCTTGGAAAATACCTGCTGCAGCAACTGTTGGACCACTGTTAGCCTTAGTTCTACCAAAGGAGAGTAGCTCTAAACAAGGAAAGAAATTATGCAGTGTCATTCCTTTAGGCCATCTATACCCTCACATAGTCTCATTAAATAGAGTAACTTGTGAAGAGATGGAGTATTTCAAGGGCCTCCCACCCTCAAATTATCTTGCCATGTGGTTACTGAATGGACTCAAATCATTCAATTAGAGATAAAATAAAAGCCTTGAATTATTCCAGTGAACTCAAATTTATTCCTTCAGAGATAAAACCAAAGGCTTGAATGAAGATGCTCAGTTGAGATAATGCAGATGACTGAAATTCATTTGCATCAACCTAATGTGGAATCCATCTGCCACACTATAAAGGCTGGCATCAAATTCTCTTCTGGTTATACAAGAGGAGAAGGTTAGAAAGCAATTGGGAATAACGTAGCAAGAAAGGTCAAGAACGTGGAAGATGAGGGCCATGAAAAGGAATACAAATTCCATCAACTTTATGGTTTGGTTTGGGATGACTGTGTACCTCTGAGTATGTGTAAGTCAATGCTGTTTATAAGCTGATTGCAGTATGCTGCTGGAGTCCCACCAGTTAAGTAAGAATCATGTCACATGGCAGAAATCAACCCTGTTTGACATGATTATAAATATTTTATTTGCCCTTTTAACAAAGAATGTTATCCCCTCATGATTCCAGAAGAAGAATAGAGTAATATGTAAAGGTGGGACCTCTAAGGAGGACCATTTGGTTTCAAATCCTGGATATTCCTCTTTTGAGCTGTGTGATCTTGAGGACATAACTTGAGCAGTTTGTACTCAGGTTCTCGTCAACAAAGAGGATGAGAATGATACCTAACTCAGAGGGTTGCTGCGATGCTTAAATGCAACAATACAGAGGGGGCTCTTTATGCATAAAAAGCTCTAAATTCATATTAGTTAGTATTGTTTTTGCATAGGACTGAAAACATCCAAAGTCATTTAATTGAGACAACAGTAGGCATATTCTGGCAAAAAGGAAGACTGAGAAACTTAGGATAATTGCACATTTACATTGTGCTCTGCAGGCTATTCTAAAATATTTGGCACTTTTACAAGAGCCATGGAATATGATATCATCAGCATCTAACCCTGGGAATCTGCAGAATGGGCCAGCACCACAGGAACTGTTTTTGTGAACTACCAGAAAGAGCTTCTTAAATATTTATAACAAGGTGACCGAATAGAAAATGGCACACGTAGGGTCTTGGGTTGAGGTATAGCCCAAGGGGATCTGTGGCAGGTGGAAATTTCTTTTACGTCTCCTTTGTGCACATTTTGTTTTCCATATCAAAATATATTGGCTTAAATATATAGAGTGTTCACAAAAAATTCTAATTCTAACAAGATGAATTCTCTAGGAAGTTCCACGTTGTTCATCCGGGAGTATTAACTACTAGGGCAACCTAGCATGAATTCTTGAGGATTCAGTGACTTCAATTTGAGAAGCACAAAAACAGGAGATACATTACGTATGTGACAAGTTAGTGGGTGCAGCGCACCAGCATGGTACATGTATACATATGTAACTAAGCTGCACATTGTGCACATGTACCCTAAAACTTAAAGTATAATAATAAATTTAAAACAAAAAACAGGAGATACAAACAGAATTTTATTTAATCTACTGCCACTGAAATAGGTCATACAAATTATTTAACATATAGTTGTGATTTAAGACAAAAACAGGAAAGATAAACCTTGAATATTCTGGTTCTCTGATAATTTCCATGCATATCAACAATTTGAAAATAATGTGATTGAGTATATTTCATTTTTTAAATTTATTCAGACGGTATATGTGATTCTCAATGTAAAGTCATCATATTGATCCTCAATTAATGCCTCAGGTTGTCCAAGTTACTCTTATTGAAGTTGTCACATTTTTGTACAAAGAACATTTTACAGTATGTATTTTTTAATATGTAGTAATTTATTTCTTCTTTAATGTTCTTTAGTTGATCATTTTTGGCCATGTAAAAGACAGGAAGATATGGGAAATACCTAAAAGAAATAAACAAATCCAGTTAAGGTTTGACATTCTTCTATAAAACAGAAAAAAAAGTCCAGTGGGTAGCCAATAATAGCATAAAACTCTGGCTTGCCATATTCAAACAGAAAAAATGCTAATTAACAAAATACTGATTTTAATAATGTATGCATTCATCCAGTTCTTTTAATGAACTTTCATCACACTTCTCAATGAAAAACTTTAAATATCTGTTTCAATTCGTTAGATGTTTTCCAATTCCTTGTAGACTTAGGTAGGGTGTGCAGTATCTCTTTTGGGGCACATAAAAGTTCTTGGATGATTACTACCAGTCATTCTAAAATACCAAAATGGACTAGTTTAATTATGTGGAAGTTAATTTATAGATATCATGTTGCAGTGACAGGAATAAACAATAATCTCTCTCCATAGAAACCAAATACAACAAGGAAATTCTAATTGAATCACATGTGTTACATGGACATGAGCCATTTCACACCACTTCCACTACTATCACTTCCGCTATATCAGTAGTCATGACCACCATCAACTCTTGCCTAGATTATTGCAGCAATCTCTTCCTTGGCCTCCACTGATCCACTACCGTCCATTCTCAGCATAGCTGCCAGATCACTTCTTATAACAATGTCATGTCTCCTTAAAAAAAAATTCTTGTCCAGGCGCAGTGGCTCAGGCCTGTAATCCCAGCACTTTCGGAGGCTGAGGTGGGTGGACATCTTGAGGTCAGGAGTTCAAGACCAGCCTTGCCAAAGTGCTGAAACCCCGTCTCTACTAAAAATACAAAATAGCCAAGTGTGGTGGCGCACGCCTGTAATACCAGCTACTTGGGAGGAGGAGGCAGGAGAATCACTCGAACCCAGGAGGCGGAGGTTGCAGTGAGCTGAGATCGCACCACTGCACTCTAGCCTGGGCGACAGAGCAAGACTCTGTCAAAAACAAAAAATTCTTAATGCTTATTAGAATTCTAAAATACACTGTTCAGCAATCTATATTTATATAATATGGATAACCAAATGGCGACATATAAAAATAAAATGAAAAATGTTTTACTTAAAGGAGATATAAGAATAAATTTTCATTGCTCCATGTTGTTGAAGCTGAGGTTATACAAATATAAATTATAGGGTTTACTACTTTTTTAAACTATTATTTTAAGTACAGGGGTACATGTGCAGGTTTGTCTTTTAACAATATCTGTCACATTTAAATACTACCCTTGTGCCTCATTCAAAGGAGCCTAATTTTCACAACAGCCCCCAATGCTCCCTACCTTGTCTGTATTCCTGTTCCCATCCTGACCTCATCTTACTGCTCTTGCCCTTGCTAATCCACTGGGACCACTAACTGCACTCCTGCCATGAGCACACTAGCTGCATTGCTGCTTCTGGTTACACATGCTGCTCCTTCTTCCTAGAAAACACTTCCCCCACAAACTTATTCAACTAAAGTACCTGCTGTAATTTCACTCTCACTTTGACATTCTTTCTAACACATCTAAAGAAAAATTCCACTCCATATATATCTGATACTCATTTGCCTACTTCATTTCTTTTTGATAGTGTTTATCACTCTCCAACATACTATATGATTTACCTATTATGTGTAATATCTTACCCGGTCAAATGTAAGCTCCTGACAGCAGGGATTTTTTAACAGTTTTTATCTCCACTATATACCTATACCTGCAACAACAGCTAATCCAATAGATACTCATAATAAGGTTGTCAGATAAAATACAGGAAGGCTAATTAGCTTTGAATTTCAGATAAAAAGTGGATAAATTTTTAGGATAAATATGTCCCACGGTATGTCCCATGTAATATTTGGACCATACTTGTACTAAAAAAAAAAAAAATCTATTTGTTGTTTATCTGGAATTCAAATTTAACTGGTGTCATGTAATTTTACTTGCTAAATCTGTCAATCCTAACTCAAAAACATTTGTCAAATGAATGAATAAAAATTTTGGAGGGTGGAAAGCAGAAGGAATAAGGTAAATAATATGGCAAGTTATAGAAATTAAATACGAATTGTCAACAGAGCTGGGGTAAAGGAGGAGAGGAATGAGGAAGCCAAAATGGAAAAAGCTGATTCATGACATGGACCCTCAAAACTATAAAGAGTTAAAAGCATCGGCTGGGCTCAGTGGCTCACACCTGTAATCCCAACACTTTGGGAGGCCAAGGCAGGCGGATCACGAGGTCAGGAGATTGAGACCATCCCAGCTAACATGATGAAACCCCATCTCTACTAAAAACACAAAAAATTAGCTGGGCTTGGTGGTGCATGCTTGTAATCCCAGCTTACTTGGGAGTCTGAGGCAGGAGCATCGCTTGAATCAGGGAGTCAGAGGGTGCAGTGAGCTGAGATCGCGCCACTTCACTCCAATCTGGCAACAGAGCAAGACTCTGTCTGGAAAAAAAAAAAAATGGCATCAAATACTCAGAAGTGGCAGTACAAAAATGCATGGGGGCGGGGACCTGGTGCAGCAGCTCCTATAATCCCAGCACCTTGGGAGGCCAAGGCAGGCAAATCACTGGAGTCAGGAGTTCCAGACCAGCCTAGGCAACATGGAGAAACCCCATCTTTACAAAAAACACAGAAACTAGTTGGGCATGGCAGCACACACCTGTAGTCCCAGCTACTCTGGAGGCTGAAGTGGGAGGGTGGCTTGAACCCAGGAGTTCAAGGTTGTGGTGAGCTATGGTAATGTCACTGCATCTTAGCCTGGGCAACAGAGCCAGACCCTGTCTCAAAAAAAAAAAAAAAATGCATGGGGACAGGGTGTGAGGAACTATAAACAGGAAGATTAGATACAAGTCTTTAAAGGAAATAGTTAGACTAGTTAGACATTTAAAACCACCCCCATGTTGACAAGACAGATGACTGCTCCACCTTACTCCAGCACAAGACTACAGTTGTACCTTTTGGGTGTAAGGAACAGTAAAGGTACAAAAGACAAAACAATTGAGCAGAAATTTTGATAACATGTAACCACAATCCATTATAAAAGCTCTAAGCAAACTAGCAATACTGCAAATACTTGTCTAAGAAAAAACCTACAGCAAACATAATGCTTACTGGTGAAATGTTGAAAGCTTACCCCAGATTTTGGAAACAAAACTAAGATGTTTTCTAAAACCAACTATACTCACTACCTTGTTAATTAACGAAAGGAAACAGAATAAAACACATAAGAACTAGAAAATATGATTGTGAATGTAAAAAATCCAAATATTTACAGATAAAATGATAGAATTAATAAGTGGATTTAACAAAGTTGCAGGATATAAAAATCATTTGTATTTATATATGCTAGCAAAGCCAGTTGAAAATGTAATTTTAAAAAGATAACATTTATAAGAAATAAAATTAAATACACAAGAATAAATCTAAAAAACATATATAAGACCTCCATACAATACTACAAAACATTTCTGGGAGAAATTTAAAAGATTTCAGTAAATCCTTATGGATTGGAAGAATTGATACTGCAAAAGTTTCAATATCCTTAAATTAATTTACAAATTCAGTAAACTCTTAATAAATAATTTTGACCTGTGAAAGGAAAATAAGTCTTGGGGCTCCAAAATCACTAAGCTAAAGTGAAAAGTCAAGCTGGGAACTGCTTAGGGCAAACCTGCCTCCCATTTTATTCAGTCATCCCTCTGCTCACTGAGATAGATGCGTATCTGATTGCTTCCTTTGGAAAGGCTAATCGGACACTCAAAATAATGCAACCATCTGTCTGTCACTACCTGTGACCTGGAAGCCCCCTCCCTGTTTCAAGTTGTCCCGCCTTTCTGGTTGATACCAATGTATATCTTACATATACTGATTGATGTCTCATGTCTCCCTAAAATGTATAAAACCAAGCTGTGCCCTGATCATCTTAGCCACAAGTCATCAGGACCTTCTGAGGCTGTGTCATGAGCGTCTGTCCTCAACATCGGCAAAATAAACTTTCTAAATTAACTGAGCCCTGTCCCAGATATTCGAGATTCACACGCCCAAAATGAAAATCTGGTACTAAATTTACATGAAACCACAAGGGGCCAAGAATAGTTAAGCAATTCTTGAAGAATAACAAAATAGGAAAACTCAAAATGCCAGATTTCAAGATTTATCTTGAGGTTACAGTAAATAAGACAGTGTGGTATTGATGCAGGACCAAGTAGAAACAATGGAACAAAGAGAGAATGTTGAAACAACTGCGCCAAATGTATGATCTCCTGATTTACAACAGTACAGAAAAATCAATTCCATGTGAACTGTGATGTGTAAATACAAAAGGCAAAGCAATAATATTCAAGAAGATAACATGAAAGAATATCTTCATAAATTGGGAAGGGACAGATTTCTTAAACAGGACAAAAAAAGCAGTCACAATGAAGAAAAACAATTAAAAAAATAAAACTTCTTTAAAATTAAACTTCATTTATCAATGTACCATTCAAACAGTGAAAAGTCACAGCATGAGAGAAGATATTGACAATATTTGATGAAGACCTCATGGACAGAATAGAAAAAGAACTCCTAAAAAATAAAAAGATAACTCAAATAAGTTTTCTCACTAAACTAGTTATCCTCCACTAAAGAGGATAGTCAAATAGGCAATAAACATAAAGGTACGAAATAACCAATAGGGAGATGCCAATTAAACAGTAAGTTGCCACTGCTCACTCATCAGAATGGCTAATAGTAAAACAAATAAGCAAACACAATGGATAATAAAAAATGTTGATAAGGATGTGGAACAACTCCAACTTTCCCACATTGTTGATGGGAATTTAAATTAGGACAACTACTTTGAAAAACTGCCAAAGATTATATTTATACCCTAGCATTTCCAGTAATAGCTATATACCAAATGGAAATGAATACATAGATTCACTAAGAGACATGATGGAAATGTTCACATTATTTGTGAAAGCCCCAAATTAGAAATAACCCAGTTGTCCATCAACAAATAGAATGGATAAATAAATTACAGTATGTTCATAAAATACAAAGAAAAAAAAACTATTACTGAGCACAAAACCAGGGCTAAATTTCATAAATAAATGTGATGCCGTGCAGAAAAAAGTTTGTATTTTGTATATTTTTTCTCTATTTGAATTATATTTAAGTAAACAGTTTCCAAATGAAAGAGCATTGTGGAAAAAGAGAGTAAAAAGGAAAATAAGTCTCCAGAGTCCAAGAAGGAAGCAGTTAACAGAGGGATAAATGATGATTGAAATTAAATCTGCCCTGAGGGCATTTTCTGATCCCTGGAACCTAGAGAACTGAGTTTTAACTTAGATACTTGCAAGGTGGTGAATTAAAATGGAGATCTTGTGGATAAAGTTGAATCCTCCAGGACAGGAGGCAGGAGAGAGCATCTAGAAAATATGTAGCTCTTAGAAAAGAGAAGTATCAAGAAAACTTTTTAGTCTTTATTTATCTGGATTTGGGGAAAAGGTATTCAAGGCTACAGGTTTTAAGATCAAACTTTAGATGACCTGTGGGGTCTGAGAAAGCCCAAGATAAGGAATTAAATCATTAGTAGATAAATAATGTCTCAGGATGCTTGCCTGAAGCAAACAATATCTTACCTGGAGGAATACACACTCCCAGTTCAGGTGTCACAAAATTATCACAGATTAAGTTCTGAAGAGGAGCTCAAAATACAAAATTGCAAAAAATCACAAAGAAACAAGCTACTATAGACTCTCAATGTCATTTTTTCTACTTAGAATAAACTTTAAGTGAAGAAAATTCGTCTGTGGCTCACGCCTGCAATCCTAGCACTTTGGGAGGCCGAGGCGGGAGGATCATGAGGTCAGGAGATCAAGACCATCCTGGCTAACATGGTGAAACCTCATCTCTACTAAAAATACAAAAAATTAGCCGGGTGTGGTGGCGGGCACCTGTTGTCCCAGCTACTCTGGAGGCTGAGGCAGGAGAATGGCGTGAACCCGGGAGGCAGAGCTTGCAGTGAGCCGAGATCCCGCCACTGCACTTCAGCCTGGGCGACAGAGAGAGACTCTGTCTCAAAAAAAAATAAAATAAAATAAAATAAAAAATAAAGTAAATTCCAACTATTGATATACAAATCTTTAATGATGTAGGTGGTAATTATTGCATGGTATGCTTTTAAGTGATTTATGGGAAATGAATTTCTTTTCATAGCTAGACATGAAAAAGATGAATAAAATATAAAGGAAATTGACACAGTCATAACTGAGAAATTCTAATATATGGATCCTATTTATTAGGTGTGTGAAGTTTGGAAGACCTTGATATGCTATAGCTGACGAGACCAATACCTGGCCAAATGAAAAGGCAAGTTCATTAGGAAAGTGACCAACCCATAAAAGGTAAAACCATGTATCCTTGGTTCCCATACACATCTTAACTCTATAGACTATTATAAAGACTTATAAAGGACTTATAAACATAATAAATAATTGTGAATGTCTGTGCAATATCAGTACTCAATATGGAAAGCCACTCTGCATAAGCCTTTTCCCTGTTTTATGCAAATAGGCTTGCAAACATCTGAACTAACAGAAAGTAAAAAAAAAAAAAGTACCAGTCAAGTTGCTTAGATGCTAGAAATAAACATATACAAACTGTTCTCTGTTCAGCATGAATAACCATAGATAAACACAATGCAACACAGAAAGCTAAAACTGTGCATTATAAAGATAGCAGGACTTTTGAAAAGGCCAAACAGCTGTGAAGTACACTTAGCCACGGGTCAGAGCCTATTTTATACTGGGAGGTTTTCATGTTTTTGTTCCACTAATAATTCAAGACTGGACTTGTCTTATACCCACACTTTGTATTGTATTAGTAACACATAAAACATAACCAAAAGTAACATCATTCTAAATAAAACAAATGACAATTTTTTTATTTTGCAAAATTTGAAGATGTTTGAGGCAAAAACTTTCAACTCAGGAATATTATTGGTTTCTATGTAAACTCAAAATTATTCCTGAAAACTCTAATTTCCTTTTGTTTCCAATTTTTAAGTCTTTTCAATGCTTTTAAGTCTATACCAAAATATTTTATACATAGCAAAGAATATGATATTTAATGCAAAAGTAGGATGAAGGAATTTCTCTTGAAATTCTAATTCTTAAAAACTAAAACTGAAAGTTCATTAAAAAATCTGTTTTGAGGAACTGTCGACCCAATTCAAACCTTCTCTACTTTGACTTAGTACTAGATTAAGATTATTACATTTTAAGATCAGGTGGCCTTTGCCAAGTTCTTACCCATTGCTTTACAGATTAATGTTAATTTCATAATTGTAAGACTGGATAAGTCATGAAGAATTCTATTTCTGGGAATTACTCCAGCAAGACCTGGGGAACATCCACACATTCATGTAGACAAATTATTTTATACTACTTTTTTAGAGAGAGTGCACTATTATCTAGGTATATGGACATAATATACAATTGATAGATAGATAGATATCTTTTATTTGCTCTCTTATTGGGCCAGAACTCTAACAACCCTCTGCCATCACTATCCAGCCCTATAGAAGGAGATCCCAGGTAGGTCTCATGAAATCTTGTCCTACACAAGCCAAGCTAATCCCAAACCAAAGATGCATAGTGAATCCTCACAAAGAGTTTCGGTGTACGCCCTCCATACAGCTTCGTCTTCTCTGGTACCCTGCTTTACAAATTCCAGCTACTTCAGGCAGCCTGAATCACTAATCTCTGCCTCAAAAGTTCATCAAGACTGGGACTCTATTTGGACTTTCCACCCTTGAAAAGGGTTCAAAAAACCTTCCCTGGCAGGAGGCGGGTGGAAACTAAGGAAACAGTAGGCTTTTCAATGAACTTACCTTTTCGTGGTGTTGCTCTTCTATACTGAGTGTTCTACTCTTATTATTTTCTGTTCTTATCTTTATTGTTTCCTTCATTCTTTATACTTTAGGTTAGTTTTTCTGTATTGCAAGACTACATATAATTCTTAGCAGTTCAGAGTCATTTCTTTGACTGTATCTGATTGTTTATGTGAAAAGTCATATTGACACCAATTGGATATACTATGCCTTGAATGACAGCAGTGACAACACCTATTTATTTTTGTATTTTTAGTGCCTAACAAGTGCCTAGAACATAAGCCCCCAAATAACATTCGTGTTTTTAAGGATCTAGAAAAGTACATTTCAATATGATTAATCTTTGGAAAAATGCAAGGCATTTGGTTCATGTTGCAAAATCTACATACAATATAGTCTTTAAAAAATCACTGGGCACTGGGAGTGGTGGCTTATGCATATAATCTCAGCACTTTGGGAGGCCAAGGCCAAAGGATTGCTTGAAGCCAGGAATTCAAGACCAGCCTGGGCAACATAGCAAGACCTCATCTCTACAAAATTAAAATTAGAATAAAAAATAAAATTAAACAATCACCACGTTGTCCAAAGGATGTATGAAATAGAATAAGCATCAATTTTAGTCAACTTTCAAATCATTGTCCATATCAATAGATAAAAGCAGCAGTGTTAAATTTTTCTTTTACAATATCTCCAATTTTCTCTGAAGTATCTCTAAAATTCTTAAAAAACAAAACAGCTACACAGTGCATTTTAGATATATTTTTTTTTCCTCCTAGCCTTCCTCCTGATTTCACTTGGATCTATGGGCAATATCTGATAAATTGGCTCCCACAAGTAACTTTAAATAATATTAAGAAATGAAATAGTTTATTTTATAAATAGGTCATTAAATATCTGCCATCATAATAGTGTATTATTAAATATTACTAACAACCAGATTTTTATTTTTACAAGAAGGCTTCTGTAAATTTACCCCAAATGTTATCTGGTCTATGGCTCAGGTCATCCTTACATAAAGTGTAATGTAAAAATAAAATTATTCCATTTTAATTTTTAAAATACTCTGAAGGGAGAAAATTGAAAACATAGACCACAGGCCCTAGGTCTCAAATATCTTCTCTTGACAATTTCATTTCCAAGTCCTTTCATCCTTTATCTGTTAATGAACTTTTGGATATCCATGTAATGGAGAGGAGTAATCATATGGAGCATTCAAAGTTCTGAATGCTTTGAGAACTGTAAACACTTAAGAGGCAAAGATATGGCTCTTTCTCTATTCAACACTGAAATTAATACATGAGTATTTAGACCTCAGTTTTACCTTCTACTTATGTTGTGATTGAAATATCCCTGGACTGAATTAAAATCAGTCTGCATTAATTAAATGACAACAAAATGTTGAGGGCCTTCGTCTTGGTGACAGGCATTGTATAGATGCATTTCCTTAAGCACCCAGGATCATGCCTGGTAGCAGGCACAAATCATTCTAGGGTCCATTTACATTTACACACATTACTCACAAAGAATACAATGCATATATACTTTGGATCAGATAACCTACAGGACTAAAGATGCGTGATTTCAAACTGTGTTAGGAAGGGCCACCACGAGGGATCATCAAGTGCAAGCTAAACAAGATTGGTCTTTGGATCTCTTCTGAAGTCTGTAATGAGATTTCACTGATGCTGAAATAACGTTTTAAACCTCATGTTCCACTCAATATAGTTTTCTTGGAAAAGCATTATAAAAATACCACCTTCCAGTCTTACTTGCTTCTGTGTTTACGTAAACTGTTTTTATCCCAGTTTGTAACCAAGGCTGCACATAAAAGAAAGAAGGAAATCCATTATGAGTCTGAAACAGGTAATTCTACATGTGTTCTAAATCATCTAACTGTAGAAACAGCTACATCGTTACTGAGCAGCCACCACGGTAGCCCTGGGAGTGAACAAACATCTCTCTGGGGCCCTGATGCCTCACAGAAGAGACCTAGAGAGAGCAGCTCAGAGATGAGTTGCTGAAATTTGAAAATGTAATTGGGTTGTTTTTTTTTTCTAATTTAATGGGTTTTAATTTGGTCTGACAAATGTTTCTTTTCCAATTATGAATATAGAATTTGACAAACAAAAGCTCAAGCCAGGCATGGTGGCTCACACCTGTAATCCCAGCACTTTGGGAGGCCGAGGCAGGCGGATCATGAGGTTGAGAGATCGAGACCATCCTGGCCAACATGGTGAAACCCTGTCTCTACTAAAAATTCAATAGTTAGCTCGGCCTGGTGGTGTGCGCCTGTAATACCAGCTAGTCGGGAGGCTGAGGCAGGACAACCCGGGAGGCGGAGGTTGCAGTGAGCCGAGATCGTGCCACCGCACTCCAGCCTGGTGACAGAGCAAGACTCCATAAAGAAAAAAAAAATTTACAAATCTTTGTTCAAATATGGTGTTTTTTTATTCTATGATTCTGCTCTTTAAAAATATGTAATGTATTTATAAATTTAGATTATAATATTAATATGAAATTGAATATTATAAGGATAGAGAAAAATATCCAGTAAAATACTTCTACAGTAGGATTAGCTAATGTAGAAAAGAATATTCTTCACAAAGAAAAAGAGATTTAAGATAAAAGAACAACGATTTGAACAGGAATATTAAGTGTTTTTTAAATTAATTTTTTCATCATTCTTTTCTAGATCATCTATAAATAGCATGTATAAATAACACTTAAAAGATTCTAATTAAATATGATGATCTAGCCCAATTTCCCCTCTAAATTTAGAAAGAAATATTCCACATGACAGCAGCTACCACCAATCAGTCGTCTTCCATCTTTGCAATCCTAGCACCCCACACTACAGCAATTTTGTAACTTGTGCATGTGACTCCCCTTCAATACCCTTACACATTCTGTTCCCTACAACTAGATCAGTCATAAATCTCACCTTTCCATCAAGGTCCACCTCAGGTTTGACATCTCAATAAGCTCTTATTTCATCTCTGCCTCCCACTCGCCAAAACCAAGTGGTAGTCATTTTCCCATCTCAAAACTCCATGCACCTTTGTTCTCATCTCTCATCTAGTGTGTTGTGCTTTGTTTTTAAGCAAAGAATGAATTTGACCAAGAAACACAGAAACTCTACAGGGGTGAGTAAGAATACACTAACTGAAGGGTCTACATAAAAAGATCTGGGCTACACTGTCTATTAGTCTTTTGCTCAGGTATGTGGAAGACCCATACTGACATATGGGTCACCATAAGGAAGGATGGATGGTATAAGGAAGATGGCCAGCTGTTGCCACAATAATTAAGTAGACTCTGTCTACTATTTTCTATTAAACACTTCACCTCAGCAAAAGCAGCAAGATTGAAGCCTTATTTCTAAATAAGATCAGTTCTAGGCAAAAAAAAAAAAAAAACAGTGGTCAAAATCGTGGCCTTCTGCCATTTTTTTGTCTGTGTCTCCTTTCTCCAGTCAACCCTTCACCATAATCACACCACCACAAGGGTCTCTCACTGGGTACCCCTTGAAGATCATCATATCCAGCCAGAAGTCCACTTCCCCAAACCTTCCCTGCATCCTCTCTACACTCACTGAACTCTAAACCGCTGCCTCATGGGCAACTTGTTTGTTAATTTGATAAAAAGAACTTCAGGTGAAAGCTTGCTAAAGATGAGCTCCTGTTTTGTCCATTCATAGTAACATACCATACCCACTACCAAGATGTAATCCAGATGAGTAACTCATTGTATGTGGGCTTCGAATTACATGATAAGAACATATATTTTTAGCAATTTAAAGTCTTACTGTAGTATGATCTATAGTTTCTATAATTCAGTCCTTTTAAACAAGAGCCCAAAGGCCATTACTGCTCCTTCTGCTGCTCTCCAAGGAGCAGGAGCATTTAGTGTAAAAGGGAGACCTGTTTAGGCTCTACCTACTCAGATGTGGGATAAAGACCAGAACCATACAGAATGGCTACACAAAGATTTTGCCAATACTTCAGGAAATGAAAAAATGACAAGGGCAAAAATTGTTGAATCCCAACTCAGTAAGATCTAAAATCTTTAAAATGAGTTTGCAAAACTTTTGTGCAACACATGGAAGAATCTATTTCAGAAGACTTCTAGAACAATTAAGAAGGACGGTCAGGAAAAGATTACCTATTGGAGCAACTTTTTAATACCAGTACATTTAGTTTGCCTTAGTAGCAGATGCCTTCACGACCTTATACGAATTGTGATATTTAAGTGAACGAACATACACACCATTTTTATTGCTGTTCCTACAAACTTCTATTTTGTTTAAGTTCTCAGTCTTACCATCCGTAGTTTTATACACCACAGTCCTTTTCACAAGCATGCCACAGCCACACAGGTTTAGGGAAGATTACTTATTTCCAGACAGGTCTATATCCCAGTCCCACCTAATCACTCCACTCAGCAAATACCTGGACTGTCTACGTGAAGTCTAGACGGGCTTCCAAGGGGCAGCTGAGAAAATGCAAAATTGCTCTCAGTTAGCATGCTGCAACTAAACCCACCATCTTCCTCCCTGGCTTATGAAAAAAATGCCCTTTCTCCAACTGTATACCATTCCTCACTCTTAAAATATTTTGTTTTTGGTTAAGTAGGAGAAGAAATACAACCTGTTCTTAATAATTAAATGTGAGTATTGTGCTATTACATTTTCCAGGCAGATCTACAAACATTCCACCCTTTCATTTTTCTGAACAACACTATTAAGTTAGATATTATTCTTATTTTATAAGTGAGCCTTCCATCCCGCAGCTAGAGTTGAGGTTAGGGTCGGGCCTTCGGATTCAGTGCCTTTTCCATTATGTTCTTCCGCTCTCCCTTATTGAAATGTTTGTTGCTCTGTACATATTTTGCTATATAAGTTTTAATTATAACATCTGAATAGTAGGAAGGCACTCTGTTTCTTTTTTTACAGCACATAGCATAGTTTTGACTAATATTTCTAAATAAAATGTGTATTTGCCAAAATCAGTGACATATTTCTTTTAGATAAGAAATATTTCTATAGATTAGCCAGTGAAATTCATTAACAAGTTTTCAAGCAAAGGAAGCAAAAAAGAAAGTGGACCTTTTCAGTGCTATCCAGAGGCAAGGACATAGTCTGTCTTAACTCTTTTGATCTTCATGGCAACACCATGAGTGGGTTATTATATTTTATACATGAGAAACCTGAGTTTCAAAGAAGTTAAGTGTCTTACCCAATTCACGAAATACGTGGCAGAAATGGGATTTAAACTTAAGTCTGTCTGACTCCAAAGCTCATAGCCTTCCCACTAAGCCATCATACCTTTCTACAGGGTGGCCTCTCTGGTAAACTCTACGAGAAGGAAATTTACTTTGCACAAAAAATTCAGTCTAAGCCTATCCTGATTAAAAGGTCGTGGTCTGTCCCTGTTCAGACAGTAAATTCCAGACAAAGTGCATGTGCACTGAGCACTAACTGTGTGTTTCATCCTGGAGATTCTCTGCAATAACAAGAGTTCCTTTGGGGAAAGTTCAGTTCTTTAGCCACCCTGGCACAGTCTGGGATGACTCAGGTCAGACTACAAAGGCTCCAAACAATCCCTTCTAAACAAGATCTTAAGAATGTCAATGACTAAGGTACAATTGTTCTCAGATGACCTTGGGTGGGGGCCATGATCACTCACAGTATGAAAAATTAAGTGATATGAGATGGGGAAAGTTAAGGTGAGGAGTTTTACTGCTTTCAGGATCCAAAAAGAAATTTTTAAAATGTGCCAACAGACTACAGCATAACCTGATAAATAGCAATCCTCTCTCAAATCTTACTCTTTCCTCTTTTGTTGAAGAAAATGGAAGATAAGACTTGAGTGAAGTTACCCTCTGAAGCCCTACAGGAAGTGTTTATTTTGTCTTATGTATAAAACCATAACTAGTATCCAAAAGAACTTGATGTCCCTGTTAAGAATGAAAAAGACCACGGTAAACAGCTGGCGGGAGCTGATAGCATGTCGCACCGTGTGCATTCTTTACCAGCCCCTTGAATTGCTCATTTCAAAAAGGAGAAAACATTTCCTGCCTCAGTGCATAACAGGGAAAGGCGAATGGTCTGGAATGACCTCACAAGATTTAAGCAGTTTGCCAAAGAACTTAAACAGAATTTGCTCAAAGCTTCAATCAACTGAACATTTGCCATACTATTTCAAAAATGTCTGCATTCACAAGAAAGAAATGTCTGCATTCAGAAGAAAGAAAAATCCTCACCATGAGACATATTCTCAGTAAGAAATCATTACAACCACTGAAAATGTTTTCATTGTTAATATGTACAAGTGATAATATCAGAATTTTTGGTGTTTCTCCAATTTCCCTTACTCCTATCCAACTATAACTTTGTGAAAGCAAAGACTATAATTTACTAATGTATGGGTTCTTTGTAGAATTTAACATATTTATGCATTTACTCCCTCAACAAACAATTGTGCTTAACATTGTACAAACACTGGAGATTCAAAGACATTTGATCTATAGATCAAATGTTTCTTGAGCATTTGCTGTGTTTCTGGCACTGAGCTAGAAAATGGGCTTATAACTGTGAACTAGACAGTCAACTGTCCTATCTTCATGGAGCTATCAGTCCAGTTCAGTGGGTCATAATCCTGGCTGTGAATCAGAATCACCAGGGAGCTTTTTAAATAGACCACTGACCATGCCTGACCTAACACCAATTAAATCAAAGTCAAGACTTGATTACAATATACTATGATAAACATAATGATTGAGAAAAATAAAGAGATATTTTGAGAGCACATAGAAAGTACATACAACCCAGATTCAGGGCTAAGTAGAATGTTTTAAATAATGATTTGTCAGTTAGCCTAGGAAATAAAGGGAAGTAAGGAAGATGGAAGCGTTCTGGACAAAAGGGGTATGAGATTCAAAGGCAGAGAGGCCCATTTCTGGGGTAGTACAGTGATGTCACTGCTTCTGATGTCATATAGCATGCAAGGAGAGAAAGACAACCAAAGAGACAGGATAAGTATGTAGGGGCCAGAGCAAGAAAACCCCAGATTCTCATACTGAGGAGGAGGTATTTATTCCTGAAATAATTAAAGCTTTGGAGGAAATTTAAACAAGAAATGTATGTGATACGACCCATTATTTTACTTTCTTTACCCTCAGGCCACGGACACGTATATTTTGCAGATCTAGAAGCAATAATACAGTAATCCCAAATTGAATCATCTCTTAATCCCGGAAGAAAATCAATCATTTGATCCGCTAAAGCGATCTGTCATTATTCCACTTAAATTCATGCCCGGCTTTCTCTGTTTCCCTTCCAGCAAAATCAATCATTTGTCTTGCTCCTAAGACTTTCTCAAGCCCAATCCCTGAGTGATGCTGGGGACACTTAACACCCTTGTTCCCAGGAAGAGGAGAAAGCACTGGGGTATGGAAAGCATAATTTGAGCTTTGTGCACAGTCCTCCAGTGGAAAGGGAAACTAAGTATCCCAAAGTTGTTTTTAAAGCATTTTGTCAGCTTGCTTACCTGATAAGGCAAGAAAGTGGATCATTTATTTTCCTGGGAAATTATGGTAATTTAAACTTTTTCTTCAGAGTGTCCTATAATTGCCTTCTGGGTTTCATGAAGCCCAAAACATGTTTTTGTTAGTTATATCCCCTTATTTTTCCCCACTGTTCATAAAGCAGTGAAAAACAGTTCTTACAAATAAGGGAAAATTCAAGTACAGTACCTGCTTGTGTGACTCAATATTTTGATTTGATTTAAAAATCAATAATTTATTTTAACTAAATGACAGACATTTTATTCCTATGTACAAAGAACTCAGAAATTCCACCCTACCTCCCACATCCCGTTTGGTCACAAGAGAGATAATGGCTGCATTGACAAGAACTATTTCCAGTTCCTGTCAAGGGTCATTTCAGAAAGAAAGCTCAAGCAAAAGCCTCACACTATTATTTTTATTTTAGAACATTTAAAAATAAATAACCAGTTATTGGTCTCAAGGGTCTTCCTGTTTCTGCAAATGAAAACCTTGGGAGAAAGTAGTTTTATGCTGGTGAAGCATCAGGTTGGTCAGATTAAAAGGGACCAAAGAGAACAGCCCAAACCCAAATCCTATTCCTCTGGAGCTACAAGTCAGATGCTGGGTTTTTTTCCCATTCGGTTTTCCTAGTGGCCTTATGGGGTCAATCATATGGGATGGATACTCACATGAGACAAATGTAGGTTTTAATTTCCTTTTAAGAGGAGCCAGACAACAGCATGCCACATCTTTTGACATCAGTACTAATAGCAGATACGAGTTGATGCCTTACTCTGTTCTAGGCACCATGCCAAATGTTTTACATACCTCTTTTTATTTAGCTTATACAATAAACCCATCCCAAGAGCCTTATGTACATCCCACTGATAGGAAAAGAGACACAGCCAATAAATAGCACAAAAGAGATTAGAATCCGTTTTTTAGACACAAAATTGAGAGCTCACAACAACTATGTATTTGTTTCTCTGTCATTAAACTGATTTTCCATGCAAATCATTGTCGTTCAGTATTCATATGATGCATATGTGAAAAAGGCCCCAAGTAATGAACTGCTGCTCTCTGACTCATTACATACACATTTGTGGTCTTTAGCTATGTATCACAAAGCTGCAGAACAGTATTTACATCTTCAGTGAGGCTCTAGCAGTTAACCATGAGCCAGCTGCAGGTCACCTGGCCTTACAAAACAATTCAAAGTTATATGCTCGTGTAGCTCTTTCCAGCCAGGAAATGGAAATAGAGTATTATTGATGGTATATTTGTTTTAGATTTGTTAGCCCTGAGATAGATTGTCTGCTGAAATATTTATTCTTTTCTTCCTTGATAGTATCATTCCTGCTACTCTTGATACAGTCAGCATATTACCACTGAAAATTACTTTTTGTTCTCTTAATTCTACCTTCTGCTATTCTAACCCAGTGGTTAAAAAAAAAAAAAAAAGAAAAAAACAAAACTGTCATTTTTTCATTCTATTGTTCATTCTCTGACATTTCTAGTTCAAGTCAATGCTGGCAATCATTCTTAATAGCCTCAATAATAACCCTTATTCAAGGATTTGAGAAAACAATGTGTGGAATCAGAGGAGCAATGTGTGGTATGGGGGAGCAGTCTGTATTTTAGAGTATTTTAGAGTATTTTAAAGAGTATTTTAGAGTAAGACTGGTTTAAACACTGGTGCCTATGCTTAACCTCTACAGTCCATGAGATTCTTATTTGTAAAACTTGAAAATTAATGCTTACTATGAAGAGTTGTTAAAAGGATTAAATATAAGGTATCTGAGGGCCAATAATTTTACATGTTTAAAATAAATGACACTTTATAAATGACAATACTTATAGTCCTATCCTTAAAGGCTGTTTCAAAACTATTTTCTTTTAAGAAATAGATTTTTAAAATTAAACAATGTCAAATACATTAGTGTCCAGTACAATAATAAAATCCTTTTAAGCAGGAACCTTAAGTGATAGCTTTATCTCTGCCATATTCATCTAGTCCAGTCCTGATAAACATCACAAGGAATAAGTGAGTAGGGTATAGAGTTTTAAAAATATAATTAAGAGCCTCCTTTTATGAAAATGTTTCTGTGACTATGAATTCCATGAAGATACTTTTTAAAACTTCATTTTTTTCTTACATCATTTCTGACTATTGTGTGTAAAATCTTTTACATCATCGTCATGAGAGTGCCAGCAAATGTTCATGAACATCACAGCGGCCTCGACTATGAACTTCTGGGTGAAGAGGCGTCATGGTATCGTGGTCATGACACATGAATGGAAATCACACTTGAGTCTGAATTCTAGCTCTGACATATAAAGTGGTTTGATCTTCCTGAACTGTTTCCTTATCCACATGCTGTAAATATGATAGCTATAGTTGCCAGTATTAAGGACAATGATGCTGATGAAGGTGTACACATAGTAGGTGCTCAATAAATGTGTTTTTTCCTCTAATCTCTCTATTTGTCTTGACATACCTATTATTTGCACTTATTAGGTTAATTTGATTGAATCAATATTGTATAAATATATGAGATAAAAACACTTTACAAAATCCAGCTAAGCACAATAACCTTTTATTATAAGTAAGAAAATATGCCTCTTCTCACTTCATTTTCCAACTGGTCTATGAGTGCAGAAATGCACACATGCATCTGTGGACACACATCACAGACACATGCTGACATGCAAATTGCTTAATCTTGTTCCAGTTAATAACAAAAAGCAGAGCCTGGCAGCAGCACTGCAAACACACTTTTGTTTAGTGCTCCCCAGTGCCCCAGATAGCTGAGTGAAATACTTTATGGTTTAGTTGTTGCTGGACAGCAAAGCCATTTCGAGTGTTGCAGTGGGAACTGCAGTTTTCCAGTGGACATATAATCAGCCATGTCAGAAAATAAGAAGCCCTTATCTAACTCACAATTCAAAAGATATTGTGATATCCTCCTGAGGTCAATATCTGGTTACATGATTCCCAACAGAAATATAAAATCCTTATGATTAAGAATGATTAAGAAAGCAATGTACAATGTAGAAGAATCGCCAGATTTCATAGGCCACTCCAGACCCATTCTGCTTTCTGTGGGAAAAAACAAAAACAAAGTAAATTCTTTTATATCTTTCTCAGACAGGAAACTTCATGATGAGAAAGTTAAAAAAAATTGTAAGGAAAAAGCAAAACAAGAAATTTCAGTGATGCAACTTATTTATTCTTAAAGCTATTTCCCTGATCTACTGTTACACTGGAAACCATTAGCAGGTGCCTTAAATTTCCAACAGTTTTGAATGTGTGAATCTTGTTAGGTTGCCAAATAATTAACTTTGTTTATTAATTACCAGTTTCAGGATCTTTAGCAATAAATTTTGCTGGTAATGAAGAACCCCTTACTATACACATGCACACACACACACACACACACACACACACACTCCTGGGGGACCTTTTACAGCATGAGGCTATTAATAGGCAGATAGCCTCTGTTTTATGAGACTCTGCCACCAAATTGATGATGCTGACCCACTGCTCTTTCATATTACGCTAGTAAATACTTGAAATGGAAATCTTGGGATCATAGATGAAACATCACAAGGTAAAAACATTGCAAGGTTAAAAACTTCATGTGTCTCAATTAGAAATTATTCTGCTTGGTTGATATTTTCCATTTGAAACTTTTTTTTAAGGAGTCCTGGTTTCTCTGAGGTTTTGCTCAGGAGGCTAAAATGTTATGTCTAACAGTAAGCTGCTTTAATTCTTCTTCCTTTCTGTTTCACAGTTGAAACAGAGAATTTGCATTGTGAGGCATATCCCGGCCTTCCCCTGAAGATAAACAAAATGTTGAATCCTCCAAAAGTTGACTATGTGATCTATGCCACTGGAGGCAAACTATAAGTAATATATTACATGTTGAATCTGCTTAAGAGAGAACTAAAAGTATAATTGAACAGCTTGAGAGGTTGTTTAAAAGTATTGTTTATTCCCTAATGAAAATTTAGCCCAGGCCACAAGTCATTATTACTCCAAAGATCAAGGACTTGAAGATTAAGCCCCCCTTTTGTTGACAGAGGTCTTCTCACAGCAGAATCGAGAATGTTGGTGGGGAAGTCTACACAGTAATTTCCTATACTGCAAATCACTCAGTAGAGAAACAGTTTGTCCCAACAAGATCACCATTACATTTTTTAAGAAGAGCAAAAAATATTAATAAAATAGTTAATAAAAATGGAGTGCCTCAAATTATCAGGATTGTTTGAGAAACTTGATTGTGTAATATTTTACATAAAGAGTCAGTTTGCATTTTGGGGGCCTTTTCAAAGACTGAATTCATTTTCCCTTTATTTCATGTCATGCCACCCTATCTTTATTTAAGGTACTTAACCAAACTTTATCTCATTCATCACTTTAGAGAGCAGCAATTGGGGCTGGGCTCAGCTGAGGAGTTCTGGTCAGAGCTAGACTCACTTATGCATCTGCAATCAGTTTCTGGTGGTCAAGTGCTGGCTGGTCAAGGATGGCATGGTGGGCAGAGTAGTGACCACTCTTCCCCTTTACATACACACACACACACACACATAGATGCGCGTGCACACACACACACACACGGTCCACATTCTAATCCCTAGAATCTGTGGATATACTACCTTACATGGCAAAGGGGGGTTAAAATTGCAGATGAGATTAAGGTTGCTAATCAGTTGATCTGAAAATAACATTACTCTGGATTATTTGGGTGGGCTCAATGCAATAATAAGGTCCTTAGAAGTGCCAGAGCGAGTCAGAAGAGGACAGAGTGATATGATGTGAGAAAGACTCCACCTGCTTCTGCTGGCTTTGAAGAGAAAGGAAGAGGTTATAAAATCAAGGAATGTGGGCAGCCTGTAGAAGCTAGAAAAGATTAAAAAATAAAAAAGGGGTTCTCCCCTAGAACCTCCCTCTGAAAAAGAACACAACCCAGGTGACACATGATTTAAGCCCAGTGAGACCTGTGTTGGACTTCTGCCTTACAGAACTGTAAGATGATAAACTGTAAGATGATAAATTAGTGGTGGTTTTAGTCACTAAATTTGTAGTAGTTTGTTATAGCAGCCATAGAAAACTAACACTGATGATTTCATCTAGGACAGTTCGTCTCTGCTCCACATGGTCTCTCAACTTCCAGGGCAGCAGGGGGCCTGTTTGCATGAAAAGTGAGCAGGTTCCAAAAGAATGAATAGACAGAATGGAAGACTTGTTGTTATCTAAGTCCAGAATTGGCACACCATCATTTATGCCATGTTCTATTGGCAGAAATTCACATGGCCTATCAAGATTTAAGGAGAGGGGAAATAAACCCCACCCCTTACTGAAAGGAACTACTAAGTAGCTCAAATAAAAGAGGGAAGGATTGAGTAGAGTTTTGCAAGAAATCTACCACAAAGACTAAAACGTTCATATGCAGTTCACATCTCACTTGTATTAGTTTTTAGGAATTGAGTTTAAAATTTGAACAACAGGATTATCTTGAAGATAAGAATAGTATACTCTATACTTTGAAAACAATGTCATCAGTTTTGAATTGCAGTAACCTTTCTTTAAAAGTTTACTAGTATTTTTTTTCATTTAAATTTACACTATTCAGGTTGTTCAGTTTATCCAGTCATCTAAAGCAGTGTTGTCCAACAGCAATAGGACGGGAGTCACATATGTAATTTTAAAATTTTGGTAGCCACATTTTAGGAAGTAAAAAGAAAGATTATTCTACTCTCTAACTCCATGGGTTTATTTTTTAGCTCTTGCATCTGAGTAAGAACATGCAATATTTGCCTTTCTGTGCCTGGCTTATTTCACTTAATGTCCTCCAGTTCCATCCATGTTTTTGCAAATGACAAGATTTCATTCTTTATTCATGGCTGAGTAATATTTCATTGTGTATATTTACCACACATTTTCTTTATCCCTTCATTCATCAACAGACATTTAGGTTGATTTCACATTTTGGCTATTGTGAATAGTGCTGCAATAAACATAGGAGTTCAGATATCTCTTTGACATACTGAGTTCCTTTCGTTTGTGTATATACCCAGCAATGAGATTGCTAGATCATATGGTAGTTCCATTTTTAGTATTTTGAGGAACCTCCATACTGTTTTCCATAGTGGCCGGTACTAATTTACACTCCTACCAACAGTGTAGAAGCATTCCCATTTCTCAACATACTCACTGGCATCTGTTATTTTTCGACTTTTTGATAAAAGTTGTTTTCACTAGGGTGAAATGATATTTCACCATGATTTTGATTTACATTTCCCTGATGGTTATTGTTGTTGAGCATTCTTTCATATGTCTCTTGGCTATTTGCACGTCTTCTTTTGAGAAATATGGGTTTGGACCTTTTGCCTATTTTTAAATCAGATTATTTGGTTTTGCTATTGAGTTGCTTGAGTTCCTTGGGGTTGGTTAATGGCTACAAAAAAATAATTAAATAGAAGGAGTAAGATCTAGTGCTCAGTGGAACAATAAGGCAGCTACAGTTAAAAATAATTTATTGCATATTTCAAAATAAATATAGGAGAAGTGGAATTTGAATTTCCTAACACAAATAAATGATATATATTTGAGGTGATAGCTATCCCAGTTACCCTGATTAGATCACTACACTTTATTTGCTTGTATCAAAATATCACATGTACCCCATTAACATGTACAACTATCATGTATCCATGAAAATTTTTTAAAAATAAAGAGAAAGGAAAAATTTATTTTAAAAAAGTAAAAAGAAACAGGTGAAATAAATTTTAATAGCATATTTTTATTTAACCCAAAATATCTAAATAAATATTGTCATTTAACATGTAATCAGCATGAAAATATTGATGAGATGTTTGACATTGTTTTTTTCATGTTCAGTCTTCAAAATCCAATATGCGTTGTATGCCTCTATCACATCTCAACTTGCATCAGACTCATTTCAAGTGCTCAGTAGTCCCATGTGGCTAGTTGCTAGACAGAGTGTAAAAGATTCAAGGAAAGTTGCAGGCAAAATTATAAGTTGCTCTTAACGCTCTTCTCTCTTTTCTCGATTTAGACACCTTCCTGCTTCCCGTTTCGGGCCCCCCAGTGTTTTGCTGTCCATACCCTGCTTCCAGGAAAGCAGAAGAGCACATGGTGTGGAAGTGCATTCTGATTCAGACAGCCCTGGATGTGAAATCCAAAATACCATTCACTAGACTTTGTAACATAATGTAATCTGAGCTTCAGATTGCTCATCAATACCTATCTCACTACTCATCACAGAGTTTTTTTAAAGTCCAAGTGCACTGATAGACAGAAAGGCATTTAGCACAGTGCTTGGCACAATAAAGGCACTGTAAAGAAGCTACTACTAGTTTTGCTTTTTAAATCATGTCTGCCAGATGAAAACAATGCCCAGTATTAAAAACTGGATTGCTTTTGGAGTTTCAGGAACCAGTCACAAGCTCTAGTGGGTATTCATTTAGGGGAGGATAATGAATCAGGGATTTAAACAGATGATGGAGGAAAGGTGTGCTAGAGAGCAAGATTTCCTGTGAGATGGCTGACACTCCTAAATTCTTCTCTCCTGATAGTATAAAAGGAAAATTAAGAAATCATATTTCGCTGGGCATGGTGGCTTGCACCTGTAATCCCAGCAATTTGGGAGGTCAAAGCAGGCAGATTGCTTGAGCCCAGGAGTTTGAGACCAGCCTGGGCAACATGGCAAAACCCTGTTTCTACAAAAAATAAAGAGATTAATCAAGCATGATGGTGTTTGCTTGTGGTCCCACCTACTTGGGAGGCTGAGGTGGGAGAATCACCTGAACCTGGGAAGGTCAAGGCTACTGTGAGCTGTGATCGTGCCACTGCACTCCAGCCTGGTGACAGAGTGAGAGACTCTGTCTCAAAAAAAAAAAATCATATTTCAAGACTTCATTCAAGATAAAATCATTTCCAGTTATTCTATTATGATAACATTTTAAAAATCAGAGTGTGAATATGGAGTAAACCATAAATTTGGTTTTCATTTCAAGCCAAGAAGCAACTGATTTTCCAAAACTAGACAGACTGTAATCTGCTTAAATATGGAAATGAAAATCGGGACAAAGGACAAATTCATTGATGATTTACAGTTGTTTGGAGCCCTTACAGTTTTTCCCACAAGCTAGACAAATCTTAATACAGTTACATGATACCAGCATAGTTCATACTGTCTTAGTGAATCACTGTCCCTCCAAAATGAAGAAAAATATACAATTATTAGCTTCCCAGAAACTTAACAAAATGTTGGCAAATTCAATGAAATATTCACTTTGTGAGTCAGTCAGGGTGTTCTCTGATATTTCCAAGGCGTACAGAAGCAGCAGCAAACATATTATCTTTGGCCTTCAGCCCATGTGACTGGGCACCATGCAGGTATCTAACAAATGAGAGAGGACACAGATGAGGAGTAAGAGAGATGTGTTCATGAGCTAACTTGGTGGTTGGTTGGACACTGGAACATCCTTTAAGTCACCAGGTATATTAGTCTCCTCAGGATGCTATAACAAAGTACCACAAACTTCGTGGCTTAAAAACAACAGGAATTTATTGTCTTACAGCTTTGGATGCTAGAAGGTACAAAACCAGGGTATCAGCTTGGGTATATGCACCCTCTGAAACCTATAAGAAAATCCTTCCTCGCCTCTTCCTAGCTTCTGGTGGCTTGCAGCTGCATAACTCCAATCTCTACTTTTGTCATCACACGGCATTCTCCCTGTGTATATTTTCACACGGCCATCTTCTTATAAGGACTCCAGTCATACTGAATTAGGAACCAATCCTACTCAAGTATGACCTCTTCTAAACTACAGGCATACCTCAAAGATACTGCGGGTTTGGTTCCAGACCACCACAATAAAGTGAATATTGCAATAAAACAAGTCACACAATTTTTTGGGTTTCCAGGTGTGTATAAAAGTTATGTTTGCACTATGCTGCAGTCTATTAAGTATGCAATAGGATTATGTCTAAGAAAACCAATGTACATACTTTAATTTAAAAATACTTAATTGCTAAAATGTGCTTATCATCATCTGAGACTTCAGTGAGCGGTAATCTTTTTGCTGGTGGAGGGTCTTACCTCTATGTTGATGGATGCTGACTGATTAGGGTAGTGGTTGCTGAAAGTTGGAGTGACTGTGGTAATTTCTTAAAATAAGACAACAATGAAGCTTGCTTCATCAATAACCTGCACACCAAGTTTGCCACTGTTCATGAAAGACTTCTCTGCAGCATGGGATGCTGTTTGATAGCATTTACCCAGAGTAGAACTTTCAAAATTGCAGTCAGTCCTCTCAAACCCTACCACTGCTTTATCAACTAAGTTTATGTAATATTCTAAATCCCTTGTTGTCATTTCAACAATGTTCACACCATCTTCACCAGGAGTAGATTCCATCTCAAGAAACCACTTTCTTTGCTCATCCATAAGAAGCAACTCCTCATCCATTAAAGTTTTACCATGAGATTGCAGCAATTCAGTCACATCTTCAGGCTCCACTTCCAATTCCAGTTATTCTGCTATTTCCATTACATCTGCAGTTAGTTACTTCATCTACTGAAGTCTTGAATCTTTCAAAGTCATCTATGAGGGTTGGAACAAACTTCTTCCAAACTCCTGTTAATGTTGATATTTTGACCTCTCATGAATCATGAATGTTCTAAATGGCATCTAAAATGAATTCATTCCAGAGGTTTGCAATTTACTTTTTCCAGATCCATCAGAGGAATCACTATGGCAGCTATTGTCTTACAAAATGAATATCTTAAATATTAAGACTCAAAAGTCAATATTTCTCCTTGATTCATCAGCTGCAAAATGGATGTTGTTAGTAGGCATGAAAACAACATTAATCTCCTTGTACATCTCCATCAGAGCTCTTGGGTGACCAGGTGCATTCTCAATAAGCAGTAATATTTTGAAAGAAATCTTTTTTCTGCGCAGTATTTAAAATATTCAGTAAACTATGTTGTGTGAACATTGCACTATGATCTAAGTTTTATCATTCAAGTTATAGAACACAAGTAGAGTACACTTAGCATAATTCGTGAGGACCCCAGGGTTTTCAGAATGGTAAATGAGTACTGGCCTCAACTTCAAGTCACCAGATGCATTATCCCCTAATGAGAGAGTCAGATTGCCCCTTGATGTTTTGAAGCCAGGCACCGACTTCTCTTCTCTAGCTATGTACGAGATGGTATCTTCTTGCAATGGAAAGCTGTTTCCTTTACATTGAAAATCTGTTGTCCAGTATAGCCACCTTCATCAATGATCTTAGCTAGATCTTCCGGATAACTTGCTGCAGCTTCTACATTAGCACTTGCTGCTTCACGTTGCACTTTTATGTTACAGAGACAGCTTCTTTCTTTAAACCTTATGAACCAACCTCTGCTAGTTTCCAAATTTTTTTCTGCAGCTTCTTCACCTTTCTCAGCCTTCATAGAATTGAAGAGAGTTAGGACCTTGCTCTGAATTAGGCTTTGGCTTAAAGGAAGGTTGTGGCTGGTTTGATCATCTATCCAGACCCCTAAAACTTTCTCCATATCATCAATAAGGCTTTTTCACTGTCTTATCTTTCATGTGTTCACTGGAGTAGCACCTTCAATTTCCTTCAATAATTTTTCTTTTGCCTTCACAACTTGGTTCACTGTTTGGCACAAGAGGCCTAGCTCTTGGCTGCTCTTGGCTTTGTACATGCCTTCCTCACTTAGCTTAATCATTTCTAGCTTTTGATCGAAAGTGAGAGACATGAGACTCTTCCTTTCACTTGAACACTTAGAAGCCACTGTAGTATCACTAATTGGTCTAGTTTTAATATTGTTGTGTCTCAGGGAATCAGGAGGCCCAAGGAGAGGGAGCGAGATGGGGAGCTGGTCACTGGAGCAGTGAGAATACACAAGATTTATTGATTAAGTTTGCCATGTTATATGGGCATGGTTTGTGGCACTCCAAAACAATTACAGTGGTCACATCAAAGGTCACTGATGACAGATCACCATAACAGATATAATAACAATGAAAAAAATTTGAAATATTGCAAGAATAACTGAAATGTGACACAGAGACGTGAAATGAGCAGATGCAGTTGGAAAAATGGTGCCAATATACTTGCTTTATCTCAAGGTTGCCACAAACTTTCAATTTGTAAAAAATGCAATAACTGTGAAGTTCAATAAGGCAAAGGTCAATAAAACAAAGTATGTCTGCAATTATGTCTGCAATGCCCCTATCTCCAAATAAGGCTACACTTTGAGGTACTGGGGATTAGAACATACATATATGAGAGGGGACACGATCCCACCTACAATCCCACAATCCCACTGGGATTTGAACAAAATGATTGAGAAACAATATTGTATAGTGGTTTAAACATGGACTCTCGAATGCTTATCAGCTTGGATGAACGCAGGTGAATTCCAGTCCTAGGTTCGCTGCTTAGCTGTGTAACTTCAAGCAAGTTCCTTTAATCCAGATGCCTCCATTTTTTCTAACTATACAATGGAGGTCACAGTAGAAACTAACTTACAAGGTTACAGTGAGGATGAAGTAAATATATAAAATGCTAAACAGTGCCTACCACATAGGAATATTATAAAAGTGGTTGCTAATTATTACTATTGTTATTTTTCTTGTGTATTGCAGCATAGCTGCTCACAACTATTCCTATCCAAATTTGAAGTTCTATTCCTCACAGAGGCAGCTATGCTACTATTCTGTTTTGTCTTGTTTTTGGTCTTTATTGTATAGTTATTTTTCTTTTGAAATTAAATGACTCTTTTGTCTCTTATGCTTAGGGCATGTAAACAGATAAACTTTCTGAAGAGGAATTTGGCCACACATATCAAAAGCTATAAAAAAAATGTTTACAGCATTGGATCCAGTCATTGTATTTCTATGAATTTATGCTAAATAGATAATTCGAGGACAAAATTCTGTTACTTGGGTTTTTTTAAAATAATAGTCATGATTATAATAAAAAAAGTTATAAAAAAGCTATTTTTGTAATAATTGACTTTTGAAAATCATGATAGCTTAATGTGATTGAATACTATTCCATTTTAAATTTTTATTTGAGATCATCTTTAACAAGAAACTATATTCACCATATATTGTTGAATAAAATAAGGACAAAACACTGCCTAAAGCGGCAATGCTCAACAGAATTTCTGCAATGATGACAATGTTTTATATCCATGATACCTAAAACAGTAATCACTAGACATGTGGTAAACAAACATTTGCCTGGTGCACTAAAGAACTTTGTTTTAAACTTTATTTCATCCAGGCGTGGTGCCTCATGCCCATAATCCCAGCACTTTGGGAGGCCGAGGTGGGTAGATCACGAGGTCAGGAGATCAAGACCATCCTGGCCAACATAGTAAAACCCCATCTCTACTAAAAGTACAAAAATTAGCTAAGCGTGGTGGCCCATGCCTGTAGTCCCAATTACTCGGGAGGCTGAGGCAGAAGAATCATTTGAACCTGGGAGGTGGAGGTTGCAGGGATCCAAGATCGTGCCATTACACTCCAGCCTCAGTGACAGAGCGAGACTCCATCTCAAAAAACAAAAACAACAACAAAAAAGCCCCCCCCCACCCAAAAAAAACACTTTATTTCATGTTTATTAATTTAAATTTAAATAGTCAGATGTGTCTCATGACTACCATAATAAACAGTGAGGGTCTGTGGTGTCTTTTGTTTGTTGATTCCTCTGCCCCTTTTCTCTTCACCTTCCTTTAAAGCCTCATCTTTCTCTGTGGCTCCCTCCAGACCCCACCTTGCCAGTGATGCTCACTATTCTCTATTTTTTTTTTTACTAAGCATCACAGATAACCAACCTAATAAATGAATCTAATTCAAACCATAATGAAACTTAATGTGCTACTAGCTTTGTAAATACTTGGAGTACTTGGAATTTAAGCAAAATTTGACCTACTGCCAAAATAGTCTCATGAAAATTTCATGCATGCAACTGAATATGGGGACAGTAAATTATTTTTGATGATCCAATAGAAGACCTTCCATCCTTCCTTTTTTTTTTTTTTTTTTTGAGACAGAGTCTTGCTCTGTCACCCAGGCTGGAGTGCAATGGTGTGATCTCAGCTCACTACAAACTCTGCCTCCCGGGTTCAAGCGATTCTCCTGCCTCAGCCTCCTGAGTAGCTGGGATTACAGGTACGCGTCACCACACCTAGCTAATTTTTGTATTTTTAGTGGAGACAGGGTTTCACCACGTTGGTCAGGCCATTCTAGAACTCCTGACCTCGTGATCTGCCCACCTCGGCCTCCCAAAGTGCTGGGATTACAGGTGGAAGCCACTGCGCCTGGACCCATCCTTACATTTTTAAACATCCAGTATTTCCCTGAGGGCAAGCCATTCCACGTATTTAGTGAGGACACTGAAGTGCTGAAATATGAAGAAAGAATGGAGCAACTGCAGCTTTGCCGCGTTTATTAGCTCTAGTGGCCTTGCTATGGATTCTGTAGTAGTTCTACATAATAGGATCAAGTCATCTATGAACACAGATAGTTTTACTTCTTCCTTTCCCATTTGAATCCTTTCATTTCTTTTTCTCATCTAATTGCTCTGGCTAGAACTTCCAGAACTACATTGGATAGCAGTGATGACACTAGGGTCCTGTTCTGTTCCTGATTTTATGGGGAAAGTTTTAAGATTTTTGCTATTGAGTATGATATTAGCTGTGGGGTTTTAAAAAATAAATACCCTTTACCATGTTGAGGAAGTTCCTTTATATTCCTAGTTTTCTGAGAGGTTTTTTTTTTTTTTTAAAATAATAAAAGGGTGTTGCACTTTGACAATGTGAATTACTTCCAGGTCATTAATATTCTTCAAACAGCACCTAGCATTGAGCTTTGCACAGTCAATAATTTAATAAGTGTTTGCTGAGTTAGACTGATTGAAAACAGCAAACACCAAAAACCTGGAATCACATGTTAAGAGACATTCTTTGAATAAATTATCCTTAGAGATTTATTTGGAAAGGTTGGCTTTTTTTTCCATCCAACACAACACAAGCCATAGAATTCCCATAAGAGTAAAAAAAAAAAAAAAAAAAAAAAAATAGAGATGACCTCTTACACTAAATAAATTTTAAAATATGAGAAGCGTTAACTCTAACACCTAGTACCATTAGCAAATATAATTAAGAACACTCTGAATTTAAACAGGCTCAGTCATATGAGGGGAAGCCTATCTCAGGCCTTCTATAGAGAGGAGCATTTGCAGCCTCCGTAGACTATGCCAAATATAAAAGTTTCCTTGACAGCTCGATGTCAAATTTGAATATCTAAGGGTTTCCTCTAATTAGATCACATGACATATATTTTTAAAGTCTATCAACGGCCGAGTAGCATTTTGCAGAGGGACTCTGTGGCTTCCACTAGAAGTCTATATTTTTCCTCCTAGGTGTATCTGTGGTCTCTCTTGCTAGGTATGATGGCCTCAGGTATGCTATTTTCCTTTCAGGCATCCTAACTGGACCTTGCTGATGAAAAACAAAAAAAATTCACAGGGAACATGCAGTACAAAATAATATTTGTCACTGATGTGGTAGAAATAGAAAATTACACAAACAATTTGGGAATTATAGGTTCATCACCGCTGGGGTAAAAAGTTATAGACCATTTCTCACCCTCAGTTATCCATTGGTTCCCTGTTGTGCCTAAGCCAAATACTTGGTTTCTTTGCATGCTTCTCTAACTTCTACTCGCCAAGATCTAACACTCTAGAAGGCCAGCCAGGAATGACACTGGCCAGGTTCTTGGTGAATACCTTTGAGGGCAATAATATATGTTTACATGTAACTCATAATTAATCACTAAACTTCCTTTTGGAAAAAAAAAACATGTTTGGGGGTATATTTTACTGTCTGAGGGGCAAGAAATAATAGGATGGGAAGAGAGAAGCAGCAAGTAAGGGGGGATGATTGAAAACATTTGACTTGGCTTAAAATAAAAGTACATATTTCACACATATTTTTAAACCAACCCCAAAAGACAGCCTGACTTCGAACATGCTGAACAGGAAGCCATTTACTGTTGGAATGCTTGCTGAGGCCATCCAAAACACACACGTTTTTAATACCCCTGGGCTATCTAAAAAGGGTTAGGGTGAAAATATTTAATTTACATGTGCAATCCAGCTTCCTGTTTTATTTTTTTCTTCCTTGCCAACTCTGTTTTTCAAACTTTGTGAAAAATGATAGGAAACCCATTTCATTTTTCTCCCCGCCCTTTATTGACCCAGCTGTAAAGCCTGCCTCAATTTATAGGTCCTACCTGGCTTGAAGACCAAAGAAAGAGAAAGGTAAAGGCAGATGTTAAACTCTTCTGGTTACTGTGGCTAAAAAGGAATCTGGGTGGGGGAAAGCTTGCCATGGTGTCGATATCAAGGGCAGGGGCTGTGGAAAAGGAGCTTGCCTTAGCTTTCAAAATGTGTGCATTCAGTAGTATGTGTTCAAAAAGGGTAAAAGGAAGCCTATAAAGAAGAGGGAGAAAAGAAACAATTTTCTGGGTATCAGATGAGTGACTGGAAACACCTGAATCCTATTAAATTTCAGAGTCTTGGTTATCAAAAGGAATTTTAAAATATTTGGGAGGAGAAAAAAGATTCAAGTAATTAAGAATTATAATTCAAGCAAAAGATTTCCCAAAACTTCATTTAACTGTATTGGAGTGCTTTACACTTGGTTTAACATTGAAAGTATGTTCTTTTAGAATAAAATGATTTCCAGATGCATGTACTTTACATAGAATACCTGTTACACAGTATTATATTTTGATTCCTTAGTATTATATCTTGATTCCTTGAGAATGCTGAGTCAATGTTCAATAAAACACTTGAAAGAAAATCTGAAACCAAATGGAAATCCAGCAAGTCTGAAGTTCAGATTTCAAAATTCTTGAACCCAATCTAATTTTCCCAGAAAGCTGACCACACTCTATGGAAATCCATCATAGGAAGGGTTTTCTAATTGAGCGGTTTCTTTCCAATACTTCAAGAGATGGGGGGAAACCTGTAAACACTTGAACTCAAGTAAGTATTTCCACACTGCCTTTTGATGCTGTGGGTTTTTTTCTTTTAAAAGATTTTTTTTTACATTTAGGAGGTACACGTGCAGTTTTGTTACATGGATATATTGCATACATACTGGTGATGTCTGGGCTCTAGTGTAGCCATCACTGAATAGAGAACACTGTACCCAGTAAATAATTTTTCAACCCTCATCCTGTTCCCACCTTCCCACCTTTTAGAGTCTCCAATGTCTATTATTCTACTGTATATGTCCATGTTTAGCTCCCATTTACAAGTGAGAACATGCGGTGGTTGAATTTCTGTTTCTGCGTTATTTCACTTGGGATAAAGGCCTCCAGTTCCATCCATGTTACTGTGGAAGACATTATTTCATTCTTTTTTGTGGCTGAGTAGTATTCCATGGTGTGTGTGTGTGTGTATCACACACACACATATATATATGTATATGTATATATATAAACCACTTTTATATTGTCATGGAAATATTCAACGTTATAGTAACACAGCGCCTTGTATCTTTATTAAGCCAGCTTTCAAGGCTTATAATCAATAAATGTGATAGCATCAATTTGCACTTTTGCATTTGGAAAAAAGTCAGACTTTCTATTAGCCTACAAATACTATATGGCCACAGATGCACACTGTAGTCGATGCTGTGCAGTTCCATTTGAGACCACATTACTGATTCTTATCCTTGTAATATATTTTCACCATGGCTTCTTTTAAAGGAAGGTGACACAAATGTACATTTCTGATATATTTTCAAGGTGAACTAACATGGATTATCAGTCTTGCTGCACAGTCTCAGCTCTGTGCCAGCCATCTATTATAATAATAAGACTGCTGCTATGAAACCCCCTGGAACAATTTTTACCATAAAATTATATCTCTTGGAATTATGGCCCATTGCAGTATTGTATCCAATCACCTGTGAATTGTGCCAACCAGTGGTATGCTGCTAAACCAGGTCTCTGGGTGAGACTGATTGTAGTCTTTGCTGATTTCTATGGTGTAAGTGCTCCCATTATGGTCAATTTCAAGGTACCAATTTGATGATACCACTGAACACAGGTACAAACTGGATCTAGCATACCATTGAAACCAACCCATCCGAGACCCAACAGCATGTATCAGGAGGGGATACCCTCCCTTTCAGGTACACCTGCATTCTAGACACCTCATGTTCTTTCTATGTCTGGTGACCAACAAGCCAAAGAATCTTGAAGCCTGAGGCACTGGGATCAACTCTGGGTGGGCAGGTTCTCCACTCTACCTTGGAGAGTTTGGTCAACCTTTCTGACCTGTTCTGCTCCTATTTCTCCCACCCTGGATCTCCTTCTGTCATTGGCTCTGTCATCCAGTGATGCTCTGGTGGACCCCAGAGATGGGTGACAAGGGTCCTGCTTTCTTTCTTTGCTTACATTATACTCTTGCCCACTGGTGTTAAAATCTAACTCAATTTCCCTATTCTTAAACCACCTTCTCCAGTTAATGACTCCAATTGCAGTTGACTCAGGCTTTGGCTACTGCAAAAAGCCCCCAAACCCTTTCCCCTGCCATTCCCCTTAGACAAGCTCCTCTAAACCCAGAGATTGGTGCTTGCTTGTGTTAGATTGGCATTTTTGCTATGCTTCCTGAATTTGGTTTTTTATAGGTTGCAATCTCATAGTTGAGACAGAAGGATCTACAGCTTGTCCTGTCTCCATTCTTTCCTTCTGCTAAGCCCAGTCCCTTCGGGCTCCCCGCTATTGCCTCATGGCAGTGTAACCTTCTGGAAGCCAGTCCTAATCAGCACTGAGTAGGACTGAATATTTTTTTCTGCCTAACATATTCACTCCTGATAGTCTCAAATATAAAGGTCACTTTAAGGTCAAGAAATTACTCAAACTCTTCCATGTGTAACGATAATTTTAATACAATTTTTATTGGGTAACAAAAATTACCATGATTAGAAGAATTTTATAACTAATTTATATTTTTGGTTCATGACAGCCCCCTCGTATATTTGAAAAGTAGTCCATTTATAACTAAATTAAACAATGCATCTGTTGCCTAGCATGGTACCAGTACATAACAGTGCAGAATATGTCAGTTCTGGTTATTATTGCTGATGTTGTTCTTATTCCAAACATAGGACCTCATATCCAGACCACTAAATGATCTTGTCTCTACTCTTGTCACTCCATAACCCACGCAGCAGCAGGAGTAATCACTCTAAAACCCGAACTGGATCAAATCATAAAACACAAGTTTGTTTAAGCCTTCCAATGTTTTCCTTTAAATAAGAATAAAATAGCAACACTTTGCCTAAGCTTACAAAGGCCTGCATAATCTGGCCCTTACCTTTCTGGCTTTCTTTCTGATCCTCAGATCAAGTGTCCAACTTCCATAGGACCAATGCCCTTAGTCTCTTCCACCTGGCATCCTCTCCCCGCAAGATCTGCTCATGGAAGTCTCCTCTTTAGTCATCAAATATCGGTTGAAATGATATCACTTCAGAGAGGCCTTCCCTGACTACACAATTTAAACAGCCATCCACTTGCTTTCTATTACTTTATTTTAATCCTCTGCACAGCGATTTTATCCTTATCTGCTATTTGCTTATTTATTTATTTATCAAATACCTTCCCAACCAAAACATAAGCAGAGATCCTATCTTATTTACCATTGTATTCTTGTAGCACTGGATTTGTTGGTACTTTATTCAGCCACAAAAAAATATAAATGATATGCATTTATTGTGGCAGATTCTTTGCAATAAATTCTTGAGCTTGCATCATCCTTGACCCACTATATTAAATGATACATTTTCTGAAATCTAACAAATCACAATCCTCACTCAACTATTTGAAACTGAAGGCAATGATAATAATATCTATGTTCCACAATTTGCCGGTTAGTTCCTATGGCAAGTCTGATGAATTACTATTTCCCACAGTGAACAGCCATTTGATCTACCTTTACCTAGACCCCAATCTTGAAATAACCAGGAATCACTGGATAAGTGCCTCGTTATATAAAAGAGAAGTTATACACTATTAAACTTGGTTCTCTGAAACCTGGAATTTTAGCATTTTAAGTACTTGTATCACAGAAAAATAGATGGATTCATTTCCAGTTACTGCAGTAAAAGGAACAGGTTACAATGGAGACTGAAAGCTGCTTTATATAAACAAACCCTTCTAAGTCATCGTGGAGAGTCTTCTAAGGGACACTCAACCTAGCAGCACTGAGGCTGAAGTCATGGAAGTTCTTGGGCAAACCATATAAAAAGCCTAGTCATTTTATGGCAAGTATTTTTGCTGAAACTACTTTCACAAAGGAAGCAAGTTCCTCTCCAGCATTATGTCTGTATACAGTTGACCCTTGAACAACGCAGATTTGAACTGCATGGGCCCACTTATACATGGATTTTCTTCAATGAATACATTAGAAAAATTTTGGGAGATTTGTGACAATTTGTAAAAGCTTGCAGATGAACTACATAGCCTAGAAATATCAGAAAAATTGAGAAAAAGTTAAATATGCCGAGAACACATAAAAAATATGTAGCTACTATTTTATCATTTGCTATCATAAAATACACAAAAATCTATTATAAAACGTTAAAGCTTATCAAAACGTATGCACAAAAACAGACCGTATTAGGTGCCATTTGCAATTGTGGGAAATGTAAACAAATGCAATATTAAATCATTACTGCATAAAATTAACTGTGGTCTATACTGTACTACTGTAATAATTTCATAGCCACCTTCCATCGCTACTGCAATGAGCTCAAATGTCACATTATACTCTTAAAGCACCATGTGACGTTAATCATCTCCGCACAAGCAATTTGTCTCTCTAGTAAATGGTGAATTGCAGTCCAGACAGATCGCTCACAGTCTTTACATATTTGTCATCATGCTTAGTTCAATACCATAATCCTTGACTAACACTATGGGACCCACATGAAGTGATGCTGGAAGTGCTGCCCAGAAGCAGAAAAAAGTCATGACATCACAAGAAAAGGTTAAATTGCTTGATATGAATTGAGATTGAGGTCTGCAGCTGTGGTTGCTGCCATTTCAGACAGAGGATTCATCTTGTAAACAGATAATGTAACCTTAAGGAATGAATAAATACAGTACAGTGCAATTCTTGCATTGCTATAAAGAAACATCCAAGGCTGTGTTATTTATAAAGAAATGAGGTTTGATTGGCTCACAGTTCTGCAGGCTGTTCAGGAATCATGGCGTGGCATCTGCTCAGCTTCTTGGGAGGCCTCAGGGAGCTTTTACTCATAGTGCAAGGCAAAGGGGGAGCAAACATCTCACACGGTGAGAACAGGAGTAGGAGAGCACAGGGGCTGGAGATCATGTGAACTCAGAGCAAGAGCTCTCTTATCACCAAGGGGATGGCCCAAGCCATTCATGAGGGATCCGTTCCCATGATCCAAACACCTCCCACCAGGCCCCACCTCCAGCATTGGGGATTACAATTCAACAAGAGGTTTGGGCAGGGATAAATATCCAAACTATATCAGCTGTATATGTATTTCCTCCTCATGATTTTCTTAATAACATTTTCTATTCTCTACCCTACTTTATTGTTAGAATACAGTATAAAATACATATAATATACAAAACGTGTTAATCAACTGTTTACCAATAAGACTTCTGGTCAACAGTAGGCTATTAGTACTTATGGTTTTGAGGCATCAAAAGTTATACATGGATTTTTGACTGTGTGGGGGTCAATACCCCTAACTCCCACATTTTTCAAGAGTCAACTGCCATTAGCAGGGAAAATAATTTTTTTTTTTTTTTTTTTTTTTTTTTTGAGATGGAGTCTCGTTCTGTCACCAGACTGGAGCACAGTGGCGCCATCTCGGCTCACTGCAACCTCTGACTCCCTGGTTCAAGCGATTCTCCTGCTTCAGTCTCCTGAGTAGCTGGGATTACAGGCATATGCCACCATCCCAGCTAATTTTTGTATTTTTAATAGAGACGTGGTTTCACCATGTTGTCCATGATGGTCTCAATCTCCTGACCTCATGATCCGCCCGCCTTGGCCTCCCAAAGTGCTGGGATTACAGGCGTGAGCCACCACACCCGGCCTGAGAAAAGAAATTTTAACAACTAATAATATCAGTTCATAAATAAATATTAATTATTCAATTGAAGTTTGACTGTTGCAGACATACAGACCAAGAATTTAACCACAGTGACTGCCAAACAGTGACAATCGTGACTGACACTTTGGCAATAATGACTAATCCAGTATGGACTGGCAAGGAATAGAGAAACATGATGGAAACCAGAGTAAAAGAGAGAAGAGGTCCAGACAAAATGAGAGCATGGATGCTTGAGCAGTGTCTAAGTAGTGTCGCCAAAATGTGAAACCAACTGTAGCTTTATTCATATATTGTTTGTAATTGCTATATATGTGAAATAACTAATATGGTGTGATAAATATTTACAGAACTCAATATAAGCCATTCCATACATGTGTTTGAATCTTAACTAGTTATTTCATTCTTAAAGACTAATTATTGAGAGGATAACTTGAATCAATTGGAAACATTCTACCTTTCTAGTCATTTATTCAGTGAGATAAAATAGTTTACAATCCTTACAGCAGACTTCCTTATAAGGTGTTCCTCAAATAAAGAAAAGGAAAGGGTGGTTTCGTATGCTCATACGGGTTTTGGAAACACCATATGAAATAATGTTAAAATGTTGGTAATAAGATACTTTCATAGCTAATGTGCAAACTGTACCTCCAAGGGTAATGGATGCCACTTCCAGATGGCCATGGACTCGTTTCTTCACAAAATACCTATTAACACCTGAGAAACATTATATGGGAAATATATGCCTAAAATTGTGCCTAAAAGCCTCATACTTGCCCCTCTATTAGGAAAAAAAGAATAACAATAGGATTCTTAGTCTTCCACCTATGGGAAACTACAATCCACGACAAAACAAGCTAGGATGTACCAGAAAGCTTTTCCAGAAATTCCTCAGACTTCTGCTCAGAGCTCATTAGCCTGAACTTGGTCACATGACCATACACAGGGAATTCTATTTCCCAGCATATACAGTTGAGGAAGGTATAGGCAAAGAAGGTTAAGAACAGGTCTGGGGACTTCACAGCTGTGGTTTCTGACATAAAGGGAAGTACCTTGACTTGTACTCACAGATATTAAAGTGCACTACAGAAATTACAATATTAAAACAGTATGATACCAAAGAAAAATAAACATGCCAGAAACAGAACATAATACGTAGTTCAGAAATAACATCTAGAACATTTTAATATATTTAGCATATCACAGAGAAGACTACATTTATATGGAAAGGAAGGGTTATTAAATAGATAGTTCTGTGAAAATGGTTAGCTATTTGAAGGATACATAACATTAGTCCTTACTTCAAATTATAGTCAATATACGATATACATTCCAGATTGGCTAAAAAGTTTAATGTTCAAAAAAGCCTAGAGGAAAATGTGGATAAGGAGATACTGCGGTTTCAGACTTACTAAGCATAAAAGCTATAGAAAAAAATACAAAGATACAAAGATGGTAAATTTGTCCTTAAAAAATAATTCATGGATCACAAAAAGCATCCTCCTCCTCCAAAATTTAAAATCAAAAATTTGGGGAGAACAGTTGCCAAAAATATGACAGATTTCAAGTTGAAATATTAATATGTCAATAATTTCTACAAACAAGAGAAAGAAAGTGAATGGACAACTTACAGGGGAAAAGTGTATAACAATATATTTTTTAAAAACTTCTAAAATCATAGTCAAAGAAATACAAATTTAAATTCAAACATACAGCCTAGTATAAAATGTTTTAAATAAAAATTCTTAGTACTGTCAACAGTGTGGTGAAATAGACAAACTTATAAGTTGGAAGCAGGAAGGTCAAATCTTGCAATCTTTCTCTAATTCTGCTTCTAAGAAAATTATCCTAAGGAAATACTCAGATGGACAAAAAGACAAATATAAAAATTTTCATCATGGTTTTTTTTTAATAAGAAAAATCAGAAATAGTCTATTTAACATCATATTAATCATGGTAATAATGGCTGTTGCTTACTTTGTGCCAGGCACTGTGCTAAATGTTTTTTAAAATGACCACATATTAACCCACTTAATCCTTACAACCTTATAAACCTTATTTTCAATCTCATTTTAGAGCTGAGGAAACGACAGTAAGGAGAGGTCAAGTAACTTGCCCAAAGGCACCCAGCTGGCGAGCAGCAGAGCTGGTTTGCAAACCTAGGCTGTGTCACTCCATATTCCAGTCTTAACCCCTACACATACCACTTCATGCATCTGTCCATATCATGGCACATGATATAGTCATTAAACTGTTTCCAAACACTAATAATGTGAGAATATGCTTACGTTATAGTTGGGGAGGGAGAGGAATCATGATATAAAAATATATGTATGGCATTATCCCAATTTTGCTAAGAAGCAAAATACATACAAGTAGAAAAAATTAGAAGGAAACACATATAAAGGTCAAAGTGATTTTCCCTGCTTGGTAAGAAATTTTTAATTTTTATTTTTTTCTTTATATTTTATGTACTTTACAAAGTTGTAATGAAGACATGTCACTATTACAACCAGTGAAGAATAATAGGAGTCAATTTAAAAAGAGAATCAGAAAGTATCGATAGAATATTTTTTGTAAGTGGATGTAGCTAAGTAGGTTAAAAGTAAGATGAAAGTAGACGAAAAGTAGAAAAATGAAAGTAATATTTTTTGTAAGTAGATGTAACTAAGTAGGTTAAAGTAAGTTGAAAGTAATGGCAAAAACTGCAATTACATTTGCATCAGCCTAATATAACTGGGTACAAAATTCTACATGTAACTAGAATAATTTATATCTTCTTGCCTTAATTGCCTTTCTCATTGCATTCTCAAGCTAGTACTAATAAGCCTTAACTATACATACAGCAATATGAGAGCTGCAGCTGTGTCTTAAAAGCTGCCTCAGTTACGGAATTCCTTCCCCATTTATGTATCTGAAACATGGCTTTTAGCACATTCTTCGTAGTACTGCTGAAGACTTCTTTCAAGAGCACTGTACTGCCATTGCTGAAACAAAAACCTCCAGAGTTTCAGAACTTTCATTTATTGAGAGAAAGAAAAATTATTTATGAAGAAAATTTCCTTCCTTCCTTCCTCCCTCCCTCACTCCCTCCCCTTCTCTCTCTCTCTCTCCCCCTCTCCTTCTTTTTTTCTTTTTCTCTTTCTTTCTTTCTTTCTTTCTTTTTCTTTCTTTCTTTCTCCTTCCTTCCTTCCTTCTTTCTTTCTTTCTTCTTTCCTCCCTTCTTGGCAAAGACATTAAAACATTCCTGTTCATAGCCATTGCTACACTTCTTTCAACTATAACCTATCACCATGTTAAAAGAGCCAAGTTGGCTTCTCAGTTTGTTCCATAGAATTCAGATTCAGCTTGAGCCTCTAAACCAACTGAAAATCTTGTTGTGTAGAATTAGCTTTTCTTTGAGATCCAAAACTGTTAGAGAAAGATGAAAGATGAAATACACATACACATATACATATAAACTACTTCTTCCTATATAAAAATTGAACACACTTCTACATATATTATCTAACTTTATCTTCACAATAGCCCTTTGAGGTACTAAAGATGCAAATCCTTAGGCAATTGGGAGGCTTTCAAAATAAAGTTAAATTATTATATATATATATATATATATATATCAAAAGCCCCTAAGTATTAAAGCTATTCACATACCACTGAGTTTCAAAGGCTAAAAGCTGACCACAAGGAATAAAAAGCAATGCACAAGTAAACAAATGCAGGAATTATGGTCAAGGCAGATTGCTATTTGGGGTCTGGCTAAAAGAACTGCAATAAAGCTTTGCTATAACGATCTTCTCATCCTACGGGGGGGGGGGGGGGCTTTTTTTTATACATCCTGAATGCAAATTATTTTTTTCAGAAGCTCTTTTTGTCCTTGTCTTTGTCAAACCCCACTTCACTTAAAAATTACCCTCCAGCCACTGGATCACTGGACAAGAGTTTTTAAATCTGTCAACCAGCTAATCACAGGAGTTGGTCTGTGGGGACCCAGACATGACGGTACCACCAAGGGAGGCTACAAGTGTCAATAACAAGTTAGCCAGTGATGGCCTGCAGTCTGCCCGGAAGCCAAACAGAAATAACAGTGCTAATTTTAACTTCATCTGATTGGGAATACAGAAAGTGGCTTCACGTTTCTCTCCTTCCCACCTGGAAAGAAAGAACTAGCTGGGCGCATGAATGAGGAAGCAATGGCACAGGTAGATGATTCCAGTGTTACTGTGAACTCAGATCTAATTCAGCCACTTTCTCCCCACAAATTTCAATGGTTTTTCTATTCCATTAGCAATAAAGTTCAAATCACCTGATCTGTCCTGAAAGACCCTCCACACTTGCCTTTCACCTCTTTCCCAAATTGATCTCCCTACCCTAGGTGCACTCTCTCCACTTTTATTGGAGGAACATAACAACAGTAATTCTGAACATTAATTGAGCTCCTACTGTATGCCAGGCAGCGTACTAAATACTTAACATCTGTTACCTCATCCAAGTCTCACAACAATCCTGTATTGTTCCTCTTATTATCATTCCTGTTACAAATAAAAAGTACACAGAAGTAGAAAATTTTACATTTCTTTATCCTCCAGTCTACTGGTTTGGTTGTTTTTTGTTTTGTTTCATTTTAGATTATATTCATTTAATTGTTATTTTCTTCTTTTACTTATTGTTTGTAGTTGTTTTGGGCTATCATCACAACCTGCTTTGTGTGATAGTTACTTGCTCAGTAGACACTTGAGTGTAGAGAGGGATGTCTCTTAAACTGACATCCAGGCATCTTTGGGGTCCCTAAGTCTCTTTCAGGGGCTCTGTGAGGTCAAAACTATTTTCATAATTCTACTAAGGGTTTATTTGCCTCTACGATGTGCAATACCACAAAAAACTTATTGCAGAAGCAGATAGAATACTACCACCTCCCCTTAAACTAGGCATTAAAATATTTTCAGAATATAAAACAATCCCACTTTCTCACTTATTTTTTGTTTTTGAAAATATAGTTATTTCTATAAAGGGTTATATATTATATTTGCATTGTAATGAGTTTAATTTTTTTTTTCTAGATGGAGTTTCGCTCTTGTTGCCCAGGCTGGAGTGCAATGGTGTGATCTAGCCTCACTGCAACCTCCGCCTCCCGGGTTCAAGCGATTCTCCTGCCTCAGCCTCCCAAGTAGCGGGGATTATAGGCATGTGCCACCATGCCCAGCTAATTTTGTGTTTTTAGTAGAGATGGGGTTTCTCCATGTTGGTCAGGCTGGTCTCGATCTCCCAACCTCAGGTGATCCGCCCACTTCAGCCTCCCAAAGTGTTGGGATTACGGGCCTGAGCCTCGGTGCCTAGCCAAGTTTATTCTTAAATAGATTAACATAAACATTACACATTTTGTTCAGATTCAGTCTTTAATATGGTAAATGTAGATATGCATAACTCACGTAAACAAAAGCTCACAAATCCCAAGTTTCACAAATATTTTCCTCCAAAATATCATTTTCATTGACAGTCATAGATTGTCTTTCCCTAAAGTAATCTAAAGGAACATTTTTCACCCGAAGTTTTTAATAAGATGTATAGTGTATACAACTCTTCAACAAAGTGGCTCCCACACACATCAATCTGCCATTCAAATAGGTGCTTCAGTGAAATTACAGATTAGTACACATCATGATCCTTCAATCAAAGGAATGTGTATGTTCTCGCTTCTCTTACTAATACAGAAAACAGATCCATCATTATTCTTTTTTGTGTCCCCATATGGTATTTAGTTCTGAACCTAGTATGGTACTGAACCATATTGTACCTAGTTCTGAACTGAATAGGTGATGAACGAATGTTTATTAAAAGTGTTTTGTCTAAGAGGACAAATTACCTTGAATTATTATAAACCATTTTTCAAATGTTCATTTTCTCATAAACAATTGACATGTTAATTATAAGATTTCCATTTCACATCATTCAAGTAGTTCTGCTATTTGTTACAGTTATATGAGTTTATTTCAATGCCATCTCATTTAAAACATATTATAATTCAGACTTCATAATAATGGCCTAATGACCTTGTCACAAACAATAATAATATTTCAACATAACTACATAGTTATATAAACTATAGTTAAATAATAACTAAAAATTACTACAGAGATAATATTATATTATGCCCTGCAATGTCCTTAAAAGGGCAAAATTATTATTTTGGATTAGATGAGTAAAGATCAGGCAAGCCATACTTGAGAAGCAGTGGAGACAAAAATTCAAATGAAGATGTTTATCTGGGCCTCCCGAGTTGTCTAAATTGGTCTGGAAGGGTCCAGAAGTATTTTCTTCTGGGCTGGCCAGAATCCCCATGAGAAGAGCCCACTAATATGAGTTGGTTCTTCTCAGTCTGACCCTAAAGAGTGATGAAATGGAACTCTAGGAAGTAGGGAAGGGAAATCCTGATAATACAAGTGTACTGAACTTGACGCATTTCAAATGTGGCTATTTTCACCAATAAACTTGAACATCTTAGGTTATTATCTAGAAACATCAAAAAATATTTTTTCCTACAGGAAATGTTGCATGAACCAATTAAAGGAGTACACTGAGAACAAATAACCAAACCAAGATCTTACCTAGCAACCCCTTTTGTTTGACTGCTGTGTTATTTACCATGTGTCAAAAAGTGAGATTTTTATTTTTAAGAATATGAATTTAGATTCAATTTCCTGGTTCTCCTCGTGATGTGAATTTGCCTTTGCAACCTTTCCTTGACTTATTTTCTCTCATTAATTCAACAAGTATATATTGGAAAACCAGCTGCATGCCAGGAATTACGGATTCAGAAGTGAACAGGACAGACAGGGTCCCTGACCTCACAGAGTTTACATACTATAGGGAGAGTCTGAGCCCACACGAATATTCATATTCAAACTGTAATACGTGTCAACAAGGAAAATATCAGCTATTTTAGTAGAGTATAACAGAACTTAATTATAATAGAATAGAAATGATATGTGTATTAATATTAATCCACCACTCTTTTGTTTATCCTATCAATCACTAGATAAATGTCACAAAATAAACAGCATATATAACTTTAATACATATACCACTATTAGATGTGGTCATCCATTTGCATGATCCATCTCATAAAACTGCATACACATATATATATATAAAAATCTCTTTTTGTAGCAGGTGTTTACATTACTACATAAAGATATGGACATAATGTGTAGGTTTTGATGTTGGTGATGTTATGTTAATAATAATTATTACCAATCTATCCTTCTCTCTTCTGCTTGACTTTTTACCTCAAGCACAGATTTCATTATGTTTCACTATTCAAAAAACTTCAGTTGTGAATTTTCTTATTTTTTTGACTGCAATGAAGAGGAATACTATGACATCATTGCTGAAACATACTTTCAAACCATATCCATTATCAAATCAAATGTTCACCTATTCCACAGGATTTTTCTTAGTATTAAGACCCTTGACTTTCAGAGTTTAGAGAACTTTATTATGGCCTTTCAATGCCAAAAAGTAAGGTTTTATGAAAACTAGTATTAATGATGATTCCACAATACTTAGAATAAGGCCTATAATTACACTGAACTTTTTTCAAATTAGATGCATGATTCACTTTCTGACCAAAAGGACTAGACTTGACACATTTGTCATTACTCTGAAGCTGGCTTTGGGAAATAAGCCTTATTACTATATAAAAAATTAATTATCTATTTTGATAATTGACTCATGATCTAATATGAAAAAATGACAGCAGTCAACAACAAAAGAAATGATACAACTCAAAAATGAGCAAAGGACTCAAATAGACATTTCTCTGAAGATACACATATAGCCATTAAGCATATGAAAGGATGCTCAACATCAATAAATATTAGGAAAAGGCAAATCAAAACCACAATGAGATACCACTTTATACCCATTAGGATAGCTATTATAAAAAAGAAACAGAAAACAAGCATTGATGTGGATGTGGAGAAATTAGAGCCCAGGTACATTGCAGGTGGAAACATAAAATGGTGCAGCCTCTGTGGAAAATAGTATGGTGGGTCTGAAAAAATTCAACATAGAATTACCATTTGATGCCCGGTGCAGTGGCTCACGCCTGTAATCCCAGCACTTTGGGAGGCTGAGGTGGGTGGATCACAAGGTCAAGAGATGGAGACCTTCCTGGCCAACATGATGAAACCCCGCCTCTACTAAAAATACAAAAAATTAGCTGGGCATGGTGGCACACACCTGTAGTCCCAGCTACCCAGGAGGCCGAGGCAGGAGGATTGCTTGAACCCCAGAGGTGGAGGTTGCAGTGAGCTGAGATTGTGCCACTGCACTCCAGCCTAGTGACAGAGCAAGAAAGACTCCTTTTCAAAAAAAAAAAGAATTACCATTTGATACAGCAATTCAATTTCTGGGTATATACACAAAAGAACAGTAAGCAGGAACTCAAGTAGATATTTGTGCACCAATGTTCATAGCAGCATTATTCACAGTAGCTAAAAGGTGGAAACAACCCAAATGCCCATCAGTGGATAAGTGGATAAACAAAATGTGATCTATACCTACAATGAAATATTATGCGGCCTTTGAGGAGAATGAAATTCTAATACGTGTTACAATATGGATGAACCTTAAAGATATGTGCCCTGAAATACATGAAAGTGAAATGTTTTATATAACCCTACTTCACGAATGGGCTTCTGTAACAGTAGAGACAGTATTCCTTTATTATTGTATTTTTTTTTTGATTTTTAAATGAGACTTGTGTCTTATTTAAATAAGTGAAATAAGCCAGACACAAAAGGATAAATATTGTTATGTTTTCAGTTATTTGAGGTACCCAGAATAGTCAAATACACAGAGACAGAAAGTAGAACAGTGGTTATTAGGAACTGAGGGGAGGGGGAACTGGGGAGTCATTGTTCAGTGGGTACAGAATTTCAGTTTGAGATGATGAAAAAGTTCTAGACATAGATAGTGGTGACAGTTACACATCAATGTGAATGTACCTAATGCTAATGAAATTTTGGAAATGCAAATCAAAACCACAATTAAATATGATTTTACATCCATTAGGATGGCTGAAAACAGAAAACAAGTGTTAGTATGGATGTGGAGAAATTGGGGCCTTGTACATCAATGTGAGTGTACTTAATGCCACTGAACTGTACACTTAAAATGGTTAAAATGGTAAATTTTATGACGTTATGTATATTTATTACAATTAAAAAATTTCAATGATAGCAAAATTGATGAAGAACAAGGGGATAAAAACAAATATGTTAGCTATTTGGAAGCAACTTATTTTCATTCCATTGTTCATTATCAGGCATTAGACACAGCCTCTGCGTGTATGTTATTGATGAGCATAACAGACTCCCTAATAGGTTTTTGTAAGGGCTTTTCTACAATACATTATTTTAATTGTCAAGAAATTGGAGAGTTTTTTATGTTTAACCAAAGATTACATGGGTCCTTGGACATTAGAACCTACTTTACAGAACAGAAGTAGGACTTCAGAAACTTAATTGCTCAAATCTTTTTTTGCATTTGGAAGTCTCACTCCTTTTGGACAGCCAGATTTTACTGTAGTCTTTTTCATAATTCATCTTGTGTGCAATAAACCATATCTGTTTATCTTAAGTTCTTCCTCCTGGGATGAAATACCAGCAAAACTGTAGACTTTTATAATAGGCTCAACATTAAATACAATGTGTTTTTTTTCTACATGTTAAAGTACTGGCTTCATAGTAGATATGACCTTACCGAGGAGAAAATATTTTCCATTTGGATAAGCTCTCAAATCGGATGAAAGGGAAACAGTTTTGGATTTCCCAAAAACTAAAGAAAGAGGTCAATTTCTTAAGGAATTTGCAAAACAATTTTGCTAATCAACACAAATTAACCTATTTTTATTACGAAAGGGTCTACTTATATCTATTTAAAGTAATAATTCAAAATTATGGCAAAAAAATGCCACCTTGGTACTAGTAATTGATTGTTATTAATAATACAGCAGGCATGAGTCTCATTTAAAAACCTAAAAAATAATAATAGAAAAGGAATACTGTCTCTACGTTTAGAGAAGACCATAAGTGGAGTAGGACTGTATAAAGCATTTCACTTTTTTTTTTTGAGACAGAGTCTCACTCTGTCACCCAGGCTGGAGTGCAGTGTTGCTCTCTCAGCTCACTGCAACCTCCACCTCCAGAGTTCAAGTGATTCTCCTGCCTCAGTCTCCTGACTAGCTGGAATTACAAGCGTGATCCCTACTAATTATTGTATTTTTAGTAGAGATGGAGTTTTCACCATGCTGGCCAGGCTGGTCTTGAACTCCTGACCTCAAGTGATCTGCTCACCCCAGCCTCCCGAAGTGCTGGGATTACAGGCCTGAGCCACCGCGCCTGGCTGCATTTCACTTTTATGTTTTTCAAGTCACACAGACCTCTCAAGGAGGTCTTAAACCTGTAGGAATAAATAAAGAATCTCTTGGTCAAAATTTGATAGCTCTTGTACTTTAATTTTAAGTGTAACAGAAAAGCATTGAAGTCAAAAGCATTATACACCAATGCCTTCATAATGAAAATGAGGAAAAAAAGGAATGTCTGACTATGTGAGTGTCAAAGTGGAGAGAGAAGTCCATAGAATTATTGTCAAGAAAATATATACATCTTCATTTGGCAGTCCACACTGAGAATGGGACACCTGAGAATTCAATAGGAAAATATATTATCAGCATGTGAAATCTCAAACACAATCCATTTCTTACAAATACCTATATTGCTTAATGTCAGTGTACTTATTCTAGTGCCTGATCCTCAGTAATGCAGAGATCAAAGGAAAAGTATTAAAATTTGTTTTATCACATTCCACACAATACGATATGACTGCATTAATGATAACTTCTCTAAAGCCAAAGAGACATTTTTCCTATATATAGAATGGGACCCAGGGCTTATTTTCCCAGATTTTTTTGTTCTTTTTTATTTGGGCCAATGAATATAATATAAACTAATTGAGCAAAATTACAGAAATGTACTAACAGTTTTATTATCAATGGTATTGAAACAGGACTACATTGCTACTCTATACCCAGGTCGCCAGCCGTCTCAGATTGGAAATGACTCATTTTCAGTAATTAAGATAAAAATGAGCTTTGATTTCAAGCATTCCCCATGCGTTTATGCAGTCTTAGATTTTGATACAACTTTGGGGAAAATCCTATGAGATTTTTTCTAAATCAACTCACATTCAAAAGATATGTTTTTTTAAAAGACTGTATTTTATGCTGATACTCATGATTAGCACATAGCACAGTTATAGACAGAAATGGGGAGGACATAGTTTGATTTTAATGCCTCGTAATTATGTCATTGTAGTCCCCTTTCCCTTAAGCCTTAGTCGAAATTAATTTCTTTTTAAAAATAATTCCTACTTTTATTTTAGATTCAAGGGTACATGTACAGGTTTGTTACATAGATGTATTGTGTGAAGCTGAGGTTTGCAATGCAAATGATTCCATTACCTAAGTAGTGAGCATAATACCCAATAACCCAATAGTTAGTCAACCCTTGCCTCCCTCTCTCCCCTGCTATTAGTCTCCAATGTCTATTGTTGCCATCTTTATGTCCACAAGTGCCCAATGTTTAGCTCCCACTTATAAATGAGAACAGGTGGTATTTGGTCTTCTGTTCCTGCATTAATTCACTTAGGATAACAACCTCCAGCTGCAGCCATGTTGCTGCAAAGGACATGATTTCATCCTCTTTATGGACGCACAGTATTCCATTGTGTATATATACCACATTTTCTTTATCCAATCCACCATCGATGGGCACCTAGGTTGATTCCCTGTCTTTGCTATTGTGATAATGCTGAAATGAACATACAAGTGCATGTGTCTTTTTGGTAGAATTATTTATTTTCTTTTGGATATATACCCAGTAATGGGATTGCTGGGTTGATTGGTAGTTCTAAGTTCTTTGAGAAATCTCTTGCTTTCCACAGTGGCTGAACTAATTTACATTCCCATCAACAGTGTATCAGCGTTCCCTTTTCTCCACAGCCTCACCGGCATCTGTTGTTTTTTGACTTAGTCAAAATGAATTTCTAAAACTTAACTTCCAGGCAATTATATTCTGAATGAAAGGGAATCTTCCGGTACCCTTCAGGCAGCTAAGGAACGTATTGTTATCTATTCAGATTTCTGGATTGCAGATATTAGGAATATTTTTCATGATATGTATTTGGACCAGAGAGAAAAATCAGAGATACTAATTTATTTATTTAGATCATAGAGCAACCCCAGTACTGACCTTCATTTTCCTTTTGAATGTATGAATCATGACTTAAGTCCCAGTTCTAAACACAGCATGAATATAAAAGGGCTGCCTAAGTCCAATGACCTCTTAGCATCAACATATTAGGACCAACTAACTTGTTTTATCTGTTAAGTTTTTCACTGTATGAATGAGAGTGGTTGAAGCAGAATTCACATGAATCATCTCTGGAATCAACATAGTATGATAATTTGCCTGTAGTCAATCACAGCAAGGATGTGAACCGAAAACCCCTAAGGGAAGCAATCACAAAAAAGGAGTTTTCCTAGCAGGGATGTCCAAGAGAGAGAATACAGCCATGGGTTCTTAGTTTCTGTCTCTGGTTGGGCCAGTAAAGCCCCTTCCTCATCTCTCTCTTCCGCTTATCACTAAAGACAGAAACTAAAATCCATGGCTTCAGGCTGCTAAAGTCTAAAATAAAACAAAACAGAACAGCAATAACAACAAAATAAAGTAGTTTGGACAAGCTTGCTACAGGGTATGAAAACTCTGAGCTTCATCGTTAGTGACTATGCTGCTCCCCGCTGCAAGGAACATAATGTGCCGCCATCCTCCTGCAGCTGCAAGATCAAGTTCCTGGCACAAGGTTCTGCACCTCACTTTGAAGGAAGCCTTTTCACAGGATTCAGCCCCCATGATGGTGTAGGCAGGAGAGAGACCAAGAACACCCACATCGACACAGCAAGGCAACTAATGGACTTTTGCATGTTACTATCTACATGTCCTTGCCTTTAACCACTACCTAAAAGGGAGCTTTTGTTTGGATAAAGTAAATGAGTTTATGTTGGATAATTCTTTTTATATTGAATAATCCCATAATAACTGTAAGTAATCTGAAAAGGCACTCTCTGTTCAGTTTTTACTTATTATGTGAAAACCAGTAGAATAAATGTAGTATGGCTCATGGTAAATTTTGAGGCTCCTGTAGCTTTGAAAATACCCAGGGCACTTCAATCTGACTTTCCCAATATCACAGGCATAGCAGAGCGCATGCTAAAATCCAGGCTATTTACTTTCCAGCTCAGCTCTTTTTCTATTCCATAACATGCATCCCATAAAAATATTCCCTCATGACCAAACCAAATTACATAAATTACAAACTCATAATTTTTGTTGGAATTCAGTGGGTGAAAATATTTCCTAGAAGACAAAGATTGAGACTTTTCCATGATTCTTTTACATTGGCATCCTAATTTTATTTAAAATATTATGTGAGAAATACAAAAATTAAGTAACATTTTAAATTATTTTCTTGACAGACCCAACCAAAACTTCAGTGGTGAAAAGTACTGAGCTGAAATGGTGAAGAATATTACATGGGCTTTTACATAAAATCACACATCCTTAATACTAAGTTATATTTTAATGTCTTGAAATCAGAATTCGTCTTAAAATCAATGTGTTCACTGTCACACTCAAAAATATATTTAAATCAATGATAGATCTTACAGCCAATGTAAACACAATAATCTGCTAAGCCATTACATTTTGAACCTAACTATAAAATGAATGAAGCCTCCTATCTGAGATCCTAGGAAAGTCTATGTAATTGAGATTCTTGTTTTATCCTATAACTGTTGGCACAGAGTTTAAATCTCTCATTTTTCTTTTTATTAATCAATACCCTCTTTGGCAATGTTCATTCCAGTCATCGAAGAAAGTTGAGGTGGTCAATGCAGAATATATGTCTCCCATGTTTTTCACCACAAGTTTCTTTTTTCTGTTATAATTCTAATGTTGATTTGCAGAGTTACAGAAAATGTCCCTCAGAGTCCCAATGGAGAAAGGCTATTGATTTCTCTCCTCAGCACACTCTGGCTTCATCCCCTTTTGGAGTTCAAAGCTAGCCTGGCCCCTAGACATACTCAGAAACTATGAAATATTAGGTTGGTGCAAAAGTAATTGTGATTTTTTATTCCTGGCAATGTTCAATGTCGAAGCCAGGAAGGAACTCCATAAATTCCCCAAGGCTGAGAAAGCAGAAAACACTCATTTTCCTCAGGCAGAAGAGAATTCTCAAGCAATCACCATCACAGTTATGCAAACTGTCTTTTCTCTGGAATAGAATGATGCCATAAGTCTTACCTGTTTAGTAAGGTATTTCCCTGAATGTAAACAGGACTCTGAAGCCATCCAGCCATCTTTCACTAGCTATACTTGCTTTAACCTTTCTGCACAGACCCTGTTGTCAAGCCCTTGTTAATAATACCCTGGATTAATCTTAAGTTCTCTACCTCTTTTAGGGGGCACTCTATGTAAAATAGTATTTGGGAAACATTAAAGTTTGTGGGTTCTACCAAAGCTGTTTCTTGGTAAGCGGGGTTTGGATTCTCATTTCCAAATGCCACCTCCCTGAAAGCTGAAGTAAAACCACCCATTCAGCTGGATACAGTCAGTCCCCTTCCCCCACTAAAATAGTCCTCAATGCTTTTCTCTGCATCCCAACCCATTCCTTCCACAATTCTCTCCAGGCCTACAGGGAGTGCCCTGCACCTGTAGCTTCTATCATACCCTCATCTCTCTCTCTCTCTGGGTTGAGTCCATGTGACATGTCTAATGGTGGCATAAAATGAAGAAATGCAAAGAGGGAAGAAATGTGAGCTCAATGAATTATTTCTCGACCCTTCCCTGCTCCCCATGCTGCCTTTTCTCCAGCGTTACCATTGGGCCTTCCCTGCTGTGCCCAGGCCAGTCCTTTCTCTCCCCGCCTGCCCTGCTCATGAAAAGCAGCGCCTACACATCAGTCTACTTCTCCATCTCATTTCCTCATGCACCCACAACCTCAGCAAGATGCAACCCTGTCTCCCCTTCAGGACCTACATAACAAAAGCAAAAACAACCAAAACAGAGATGAGGGGGACTATCAGAGAAATTTTTTATGTCTGTTTTGTCTCACACAGTTCTAAAGCAAAAACAAAAACAAAAGCAAAATGAACAAAAAACTCGGAATGAGACTGAGGAAATCTTATGAGAACATTTTCACACACACACAAATTGTCCTAAATGTCATGGTAAGTTTTATAAATCTATTAGTAGAATATTCCATATCAGGAGAATGATGTACTTGAAAGGCCCTTCTGCATGAGATTGAGGAACTTATTTTAAAACTTCATTTTTCACTTGGCAGAACACCTGGATACACTCTGAAGCCAGGTTCAGCTTAATTCTTGACTCTCCTATTTGCTATCAGTGTGACCTTGGAAAATTTATTTAATCTTCTTATGACTCAGTGTTTAATAATCTGAGAATGATGATACCTACCTAATATGGTTATTAAAGAGGAACAAGTAAATTAATACACATTAAGCACTTAGAACAATTCTTGGCACAGTAAACATGCAGAAAATGTTATTACAATTATTATTATATAACACTATTTCCTATTTTTAATTTTAATTTTAAGTTCTGGGGTAGATGTGCAGGTTGTGCAGGTTTATTACATAGGTAAACATGTGCCATGGTTGTTTGCTGCCCCTATCAACCCATCACCTAGGTATTAAGCCCAACATGCATTAGCTATTTTTCCCAATGCTCTCCCTCCTTTCACCCCACCCCATGACAGGCCCCAGTGTGTGTTTTTCCACTCCCTGTATCCATGTGTTCTCATTGTTCAGTTCCCGCTTATAAATGAGAACATGCAGTGTTTGGTTTTCTGTTGCTGTGTTAGTTTGCTGATAATAGTGGCTTCCAGCTCCGTCCATGTTCCTACAAAGGACATGATCTCTTTCTTTTTTATGGCTGCATAGTATTCCATGGTGTATATGTACCTCATTTTCTTTAACCGGTCTATCATTGATGGGCATTTAGGTTGATTCTGTGTCTTTGCTATTGTAAATAGTGCTGCAATGAACACACGCTTGCATGTATCTTTGTAATAGAATGATTTATATTCCTTTGTTATATATCCATTAAAAGGATTGCTGGGTCAAATGGTGGTTCTGGTTCTGGATCTTTGAGGAATCTCCACACTGTCTTGCACAATGGTTGAACTAATTTACATTCCCACCAACAGTAACATATTATTTCTAACTAGGTTGCAAATTTCCAAACATCCTTATGAACTACAATCTGTGTAGAAGTTAGGGACTCTTGTTAATTCCTTTGAGAGGAAATTTTAGGATGTTGTTCAAATTTGTGTTGAGTGGAATGATAGACTGTTCTCTTTATGCGCAACTAATAAATAGTAAAAGGAAGTAGTCTGATTGAAAAAGCTAGGATGTAAATTTGACACAAGACATCCTTAGGGGCTGAAACATGGAATTGGCACTTCGGAGATTACATGTAGTATTTTCTTCTGGAAATATTAAGAAAGGAACAGTTAATTCTTTTTTCTGGGTGCCTTAAAATTCACCAGCTTAAAGGTAGACTATTAAGTGAATCTTATGAGGTTCCCTTGAGTCCTCTTCCTCAATTTTGATACAGGTATTCATGATCAGGCTCTTAGAAGGTATCTCTATGGCCCTTTTTGTTTGAGGCCTCATGAAGGCTTCCATTCGGCTCACCCCTCCCTCTACCTAATATAAGTTTCCAGGGAATTAATAGCATTTCAACACAAGAAATGACTGATAGTTTCCAGGGCCTCTTGTGGTTACTATAATGTTGTTATAGCGGGACAGGGCCAGGCCTACTGCAGCTAGATGGCAGCGAGGAGACCACTGTAGTATGTTAATTGGGATACAGCGAATAATCCCTTACATAGCGTAGTTTCTGTGTGTGCTAAGGGGCCTTTGTCCCAGCCTGTTAGTTACAAATGGTAGGAGACTGCATTAACTCCATGCAGTTTCATGGCCCCTGTGACTTAATGAGTTTCTGTGGTGGCCGGATTGACTACCCCCCACCACTGGCCCTCTGCTGTGCCATATCAGGGAGCATCAAAGAGCCAGTCTATTCACTTGTATCCTTGTCTGTTAAATAACCAAAAAAGTGCTGAACTAAAGAGAATAAACTTGAACAAGGGGAAGTTCTTCTAACCCAAACTGACTCTTTGTTAGTCTACCCTACTTCGCTTACCATTGGGTGTTAAGACTCGGTTTCACGTTATGCCAATACAACCAGATAGCTTCATGAAAGTCTATTTAGGTTTGGAAAATAACATGTATGCCAGGCCCCTTGCCATTTCAATAATACCCAAACAACATTAACATGATGAAAGCTAGCAAAAGCAAGCTATTATGCTTTCATCATCCAGAATCCTAGTGTGATGTGTAGAAACCCTTCTTTTTCTCCAATAACACCAAGATTAAGCAAATGCAAACTTGGTTATCAGAAACAATTCTCCCTTTTTAACTTGAGGACCTCTCTAATTTTTAAAGCTATTTTCTGCATCCACACAAAAAGCTTTCTCCCTACCCTTAACGTATTGGGTATGAAGCAGTAACGATGTGCCAAATTCTGTGAAAGACATAGTATCTTTCAGCATTGCCTACTGAGTTTATAATCTACACTACAGCTGGATGCTAGAAGCTGTCACCTGAGATTTTTCTACATTTGGAGGTGGTCCAGTGAAAAAATCCTTCCCATCAAGATTGTTAGGGTCAGCAATACCTCCTTGAGAACTCTTGTTCAAGTGACATTTTACCATTCCAGCGATAGCGTTAAGGGAATATCATACAGAAAAAGCAATCCCAAGAATGCCACAGATTCCAAGAGAATTGGAGTGCCTGCCTCTTTACCACCTGACAATCACAGCCTGGAAGCCCACAGCCTGTCCCTTTGGTCATGCCTTGGACCTAATTTAATCTCCTATGTCCTTGAAATTAACCCATGAAAAGGGCATTATGCTCACAATGCACAGAGCAGATCTGAATTAAATTTCTTTGAGACCTAAAGCGGAAAACTCTGAACCCCTTCTCCTTTCCCCACTCTCACTCTTTCCCCTTTTTAAATTGCCAGAACAATGACAAAAACTGCTTTTCTCGGTATTATTTCATGTTGTCCCCCTGCCCTCCCCACATCCCCCCAATCTAAAACACTAGGGTCTCTGGCCTCAAGGGTGCTAGTCTGTCACCTTAGAAACTGTTTCCTTACAAGGCCATGGAGTGGCAGAGGGCATGCCTTCGCTGCATACTTTGGCAACCATGAATTGCTGAGTGCTGCTCTCATGAATGGGAGTCTTTCACTGCCATCTGGACATGCTCACAGGTATAAACATTTTTTTTTTCATGAAGAGGTCCAGAGAATACACATTGCATCAGTAGGCCTCCTGAATGACAAACAAAGCCATCTCATATGTTGGGACAGCTATAATCACATCAGAGTTGATATAACATAGGTCTGTCTCTAATGGCATTGCTTCCAGACCAGGTCAAATTAAATGTTCAATTTAGACATTCTTCAGCTTTGTCAGGCAAGCAATGTGAATTAGAAAGAGGTATGGAGAGGGAGGTAGAAAGAGGCTGTCACTATGATATGGAAGACCACTGGGTTTTGCCCAAGTATAAATATGCTACCTTAAAGAGTCAAGAAGAGACCATTCATGCCTCACTAGCAATTCTCTAGGTGGAAGACCAAAAGAAAGGATTCTTTCCCTTGGCTTGGCAAAATAAGACTGGGACTTACTTCATTCAAAGGCATTTTTATGGTCTTCATAAACAAACATTACAGATGAAATTCTTAACATATTTATAAGAACATAGACTTTGTACTTGTTTGGCGGTGGCAGAGGGGAGAATGTGACAAGGGCTCTATTATGTTTTCCTGTAAACAAAATTGCCATGAACTTGGAATTCAATCATATCCAGCTTTAAATTTTATTCTTCAATGTGTCTACTGTTTTGCTTGGACATATTACTGCCCTTTGGCATAAAACTTTTAAATAATTTACTAAAATTTTTTTAGTAATTTTTCTACTCTTACAGATATAAGTAGTTGACATCTCTGTCAATTTTTTTCAGGTATGAGGTCTTTTACATGTCTCTAGTTCATTCATACACACATAGGGACAGAAGCAAAATACAGAATTCCTGCCATACTCAGCCTATATAACAACAACAGAATTCTCCCCATGAACTAAGACTTTTCATTGAAAGAGATGAAGGAGAGAAATCTTAGGCAAACAACAACAACAAAACAGATAATAAGCCAGGCGCAGTGGCTCATGCCTGTAAACCCAGCACTTTGGAAGGCAGAGGCAGGCAGATCACAAGGTCAAGAGATCAAGACCATGCTGGCCAATATGGTGAAATTCCATCTCTACTAAAAATACAAAAATCAGCTGGGTGTGGTGGTGCACACCTGTAGTCTCAGCTACTTCGGAGGCTGAGGCAGGAGAATCACTTGAACCTGGGAGGCGGAGGTTGCAGTGAGCCGAGATTGCGTCACTGCACTATAGCCTGGCGACAAAGTGAGACTCTGTCCCAAAAACAACAACTACAACAACAACAACAAAAACAGATACTAATATTCCTAATATGACAAAAAGGGCAACATGAAAGAGCCAAGAACTGTGGGCAGGGAACAAGTAGGTGTCAGTTTTCAGAATTTTGCCATTTGTGAAAAAGACGAGTCTTCTAAAAATCTTTACAGACTGATGAAAGGAGCAGGGAGATGGCCAGGTAAATTTTTACAAAAATTATATCACACCTAATATTTCTGCCACAACCACTGATGAATCTGGTCTGGTCTCAAACATGACTTGGAATGGACCTGGGAAGTTTGTAACAATATACCCCCTTGTCATAATAAGAAGTGGTATTTTTTCCTTGCTTGATGATAAAGCTTTCCAGTTCAGTAAAAATCTTTGTTGACCAGATATAAAAATGTTCCTTTCCAGCTGTTAAATTGACCCTGGGCTTTTTCCTCTCCCTCCCTCCTCTGCCTTTTGCCTTTAAAAGTTCAGGATGTCTCAAACAGCAACTGTTACATTCTGTCTAGCAAGCCTGGATTGTGGACAGTGATCTAACCTCCTGGAAAAAACATGGAGTTCACCCAAAAACTGAGAGAGACATTTCTCGCCCCAGCCGCCAGCTCATAGGTTTCAAAGCTCTGGGACAGACCTCATGAACAGCTTGGGGCTTTAACGTGTAAGCTGGCAGCGCCAACTCAAACACAGAAAGCACTTCAGCAGGTATAAACAGCAGCCACACACCAGGCCAGGCTCAGAGGAAGGCAGGTGGGAGAAACCAGTCAGCAGCCCTTGCCTCCATCACTCTCCCTCAGCCTTCTGTGTCCGAGGACACACGGAGAAAAATTGGACACACCCCCTTTGGATGACAAATTAAGAGAATCAGAAGTCTCAGACTAAATGATTAAATGAATATAAAACTACCTTTCCTCTTGTAAAGCAAGAGATCTTGCTAGTGTGTATACACAGACACACACACACACATACACACACAGAGAAGCATCTTTGCAGCAGTAACTCACCTATAATCATTTTGAATTGCTTGAAAGCAGCAAAATTAGCCTTTCATAGGAAATGTAGAAAATAAAGACACTTCTTTCTCCTTTGGGGACTTTGCTCCTTTTCTTCTCATATTCTCAGTGTTTGCCCTTTCCTCCGGGCCTACCACACTGTTTTAAGCATGCTTGGCTTTCCATATATTGATATTTATTGCTGGCCTCAGCTTTCAATGCTGACACTGGCACTAAATCTCAGTGCTTCTAGATCAATGTGTCTCATTGTACATTTAGAAAACAAAAGAGAATGTCCCCACCACTGAGGGAGCAGGCCATCAAGCTTATAGGATATAAATTGACTGGACTTACCTGGGAGCATTCCCTCTGCCCTCTGAGATTTTAAAGCAAGACAATTAACCATTACAGGTGCTATTCATTTTCATAGAAACCATTTTCTAACAAGAAGGGAGTATATTCCCTTCCCCAAGAGAGTTTGTTGACTAATATAGCTTCTTATAAAGAGAATATTTATTTTTAAGCTTATATTTCTTTATACTTTTACCCTATTTTGTATTTAGTTGAAGTTCACTTAATAAACTTTTTAAAATAACTTTCAAAATTGTTTTTCATTTATTTACTCAACTAGCATTTATTGAGTGCCCACTAAATGCACTACATTGCTCTTACAGATATAAGTAATTTACATCCCTATCGTCAATAAACACAGCCCCTAATTGGAAAAACGGTCTTTGAAATTATACATTATAAAGTTTGCCATACAAAACCCCTAAATCACTTGAATATTATATTCTCTAATCACCACTAAAATATTTATGGAAGCACATACTGCATTCTGAACTCTTCCCTTAATTTTATGGAGGTACAAGTCACAGAAAGCATGCTCCCTGCTACAAAAGGACTCACAATCTATCCGATTAAAGCATATTTCACCTGTTTCCTGCTTTATACGTTAAAACTAAGACATATATGAAATGAACATCTCTCTAAAAGCCACAGACTCACAATATCATAGACTGTTATACCTAATAACAATTGACAGGGTAGGCATATAGATATATGCCAGCCAAATTCTTAATGATAGAGTGAGATCTCTCCAAATTTGAAAAACTATGCAGAACAATTCAAAATCATTTTAGTCATAAGCTCTGACTGGAGCTAAGTAGAAGAAATGTGTCCAAGTGGTGGTGATTGACTTCTGCTTTTCTAAGTTATGAAAATCCAAAGATGTATAAAGCACTTCATAATGAGTTCATCTGTTTCTATTTTAATTATTTTCATTAATTTAGTAGAAACTTGACTCTTACATCACTAAGAAGCCATACTTCGAAATAAAGTGATCTTTATATTGGTTTTGAACACTTCTGAATACTTCTCATATCTAGATGAAGCTATTTGGCCCTTAAAATAAAAATACTTAGTGTAATCAGATTGTTTCCCTATTCATGGATATATGGAGCTAATTAACTTTATAAAACTATGGAAGAAAGTTTTTTTTCTTTTTGATTTATCTGTAAGTTGGGAAAATTTCAAGCTTAATGGAATCACTCATTTGCTATATCATTGATTTAGTTATATTGTGGATCCAGCTTTAAAAATTCCTTAAGTGTCATTTTAGCAAAATTAAACGCACCATATGAACTACATTTTGCTAACAGATCCTGTGCTCTCAACTAAGAGCAAGAAGATAGGAAGAGTACAACGGTTTCTTGCTATTTTTACTTGACTTTCTGTTGCTTAAGTCCTCTGGGATCTCAGAGGGCAATCTAGATTTATTGAGTCTATACCGCAGCAGACATTTTAGAGCCCATGACACATATCATCTCTTGCATGTGTTATTATCTTCCTATTTCAGACGCAGAAAGAGATTCAAAGAGGTTATGTATCATTCTCAATGTCAAACTGCTAGTTAGGTGATAGAGCCAGGATTCCAACCTGGTTATTCCAAGATCTGATGTCTTTCCAATACATTGTGGTCAGTTCTTTATTCCAGACTTTGATATATCCACATGTCACGTTTGTACTAAAACATACATAATTTGTACCTTTGTGTAGTATAATAAGAATTCTTAATTGGCCATCAACAGAAAAACACCACATTAAAAATGAAATATTAAAGTCAATCTCATTAACAGGAAAAAGACAGGGACGTATATTATCAAAACTGCTATTCAACATTATTCAGGAGATTGTGGATAAAACAAAAAGTAATAAAAGAAGAACACATATACATACATACTGGAAAGAAAAGATAAGTTGTACATTCATATGTAGACATGATTATACATCAAGGAAATTCATAAGAATCAAAAAATTTATTTTAGAAAGTCGTTAATGTTTAAAATAAATATGTGTAACTATCACCATTTGTCTTTTTATATCAGCAATAATTAGTTATTTGAGCCACTATCTGGAAAATTCCCATTCATGTCATTAAAAACAATTTAAATGGTCTAGAAATAAGTGTAGCATGAATGGGGTAAAACTAATATGAAAAAACAAGAACTATAAGACATTAATGACTTATACACAAAAAGACATGAATAAATGGAGATAATCATGTTCTGCATGTGTATATCATGGTAAAACTCCTCACTATTATAATGATGTAAATTACCTCAAAATTAGTGTATAAATTGAATGCATCCCCAATAAGATTATAGATGATACTTGACAGATTCTCAACTTCATGTAAAAATGAAATATGTAAGAAAAGTAGAGATTTAAAAACAATTTTTTTTAAATCCATGGTAATGAAAGTAGTATGATATTAACACAGAAGTAGTCAAATAGATTCAGAACAGGATATATACAAATGTAGCCATGACTAAAAGATAGTTTGGTATATGATAAAGAGGATATTTTAGTTCAATGAAAAAAAGGATGGAACTAGTTATTCCAACAACATTTGGGGGAAAATATAGCCTTCATTTGCCAAAAGAAAAAATGAGTGAAAAATATGATCAAATAATTCACACACGCTGTAAGACAAATGTTGAAAAATAAAGTTATATAGTAGCCTTAACATGTGCACACAAAAAAATTTTAAATGTCAAAGAACTTTATGTAAAATTAAAGAATATAAAATTACTAAAAGAGAATGAAGTAAATATATTTATAACTATAATGTAGGGAAGCCTTCTTGCCTAAGATATATTAAAAAGCAATAAAAATAAGATAAATATTAAAAAAGAAAAGAGTGGTCAATTTGACTGTATCAACCCTAAAACTTCAAAATATAGCCATACAAACAAGGGCACATACCAAGTTAAAAGACAATTGACAGCATGCAGAAAAATATTTTAATTGTATGTATTACAGACAAAATATTAATATTTCAACTGCATTGTGAACAGATCATCTGGATCAAATCAGTAAGAAAAAACTAAAACAATGACAAAAATAGAAAAATGAGCAAAGCTTATAAACTGGCTTTTCACAGACATGGAAATACAAATGGCCAAATGAATAAGTAAAGCTGTTCAACCATCCCGAAACTATTAAAATACAAATAAAACAATCAGGAGATTTTTTTTTTTTTTTTGCTCCAAATGGGAATAAATTTTCATGATAAACTTTATGAGTTTGTAGGGAGATAGGAAAATGTCTGTGATTGCCTCTTAGGAATATAAATTGATACTGATTTTCTGGAGGATAATTTGACAATAGCTTTAAATTTTAAATGTGTATATCTTTAAACCAAGCAATTTGCTTTCGGTAGGTTTTAGAGAAATGTGAACCAAAACAAGTATGTATCAAGAGTTTCATGATGATGTTGTAATGCTGAAAAATAGTAATTCTCTAAGGATCCATCAAAAGGGAAATCATTAGATAAATAAAATATATCTATGCAATGAAATCCCTTGTAACAAATAAAAAGAATGAAGAGGGTCTACTTCTATGAACATGGATAGATCTCAAAATAGGGACATTAAAGGAAAATACATGCCATTCACCATTCAAGTTTTTACAAAAGGAAGTTAAAAATAAGAATATATCAGATCAGTAGTAAAGTGTAAAGAAAGATGTGTATGAGTATATATATACACATATATATACATATCTATGTATATGTGTATGTGTATATATGTATATGCATACATATATGTATACATAGATATATATGTGTGTATAAACATGTTTATACATGTGTATATGTGTATATACATATGTATGTGTATACGTATACATGTATACATGTATGCACACGTACATATACGTGTATGCACATATGTGTATATGTATATATATCTCAGATCTGATAAAAGAACTAGAACTTTTGAAAAAAAGGGGCCAATCTTAGTATTATTTGGCTCTTTTATAAAAGGATATATCCTATGTATATACTGTTAAGAAAGGTTTAATGTTGATTGTCGGCAAATTAACTAAAAGTCCAATGCAATACCAAACAAAATTCCATTTCTTTTTAGAACCTGACAATTGATCATCTAAGGAAAAAAAGCTGAAACATAGCCAATGCCTTTTTGTAATAGAGTAATGAGGGAAAAATCATTAACACAGTATGGTATTAGTATAGAAAAAGGCTGGTAGAGCAAAGGAATACAATAGGAAGTCTGTAAACAGGTACATGCATATTAGTTGAGAACCTCTGGTTACTAAGTCTAATTTGCCTAAGCAAGACAAAAAGGTACATCAAAGAAACAAATAAAAAACATAAAAAACAATCCATATACACCCATGTTCATCGCGACATTATTCATAATAACCAAAAGCTGAAAGCAACCCAATTGTCTCCTGACAGATGAATGGATAAACAAAAAGTGATATATACGTACAATGAAATGTTATTCAGCCTCAGAAAGGAGAGAACTTCTGACACATGCTACAATGTGGATAAATTTTGAAGACATTGTGCTAATCAAAACAAGTCAGTCACAAAAGGACAAATATTGTATGAATCCAGTGATATGAGGTACCTAGTAGTCAAATTAATAGAGACAAAAAGTAGAATGGTGGCTGCCAGGGACGACAGGAGGAGAGAAACATGAAATTATTGTTCAATGGGAATGAAGTTTTGGTTTGGGAAGATGAAACAGTTCTTCTGGGATTACTAAGTAACTGGAATCAAGATGGCCCACACAACCAGGTTTCTTTCCATTGCATTTCTCTGTAAACTTGTTTTATTTACTTTTACCAGACACTGCATTTTCCCATTTAATAGAAAGTACAGATGTCAAATAGCCCCTGAGTTTTATACTACGTGATCACCTGGTTTACAGCAAAGGTGCCGCTATAGCATGTTTCAATAAAGGGTGCAGAGTCAATTGGATATCTGCATGAAGGAAATTTGAGTAGACCACATAAAATTAAGATGGATTGTCAATCTAACAAAAAAAAAGTGAAACAATAAAGCTTCTAGTAGAAAACACAACCTTAGATAGTTCAACATTTCTTAAGCAAGTCACAAAAGGTAATAATTATAAAGGAAAAGTTTGAAAAAAACAGATGAATTTATTTATTGAAAGACATGATTAAGAGAAAAAATATTTCTAACTGTAAGTATGAGACATCACATATATCAAGGAGCACATACCCAGAAAAAGAAAGAACTCCTACAAATAAATAAAGAAAAGACAACCCAATTTTTAAAATAGGCAAAAGACTTGAAAAGGTGTCTCACAAAAAAGAACATCCAAATTATTGATAATCAGATGAAAAGGTGTTAAACTTCCCTAATAATCAGGAAAATACATTGCAAACTACAATGATATACCTCTACGCAACCATCAGAATGACCAAATTTTTTAAAATAAATAATACCAAGAATTGGCAAGAATATACAACTGGTACTACCCCCCATTGCTGACATAGTGATAAACTGGCACAATTCCTTTAGAAAACTGGCAGTATCTTTTACAGTTGAATGGACACCTATTCTATGAACCAGCAATTCTACTGTGAGTTAAATGTCCAACAGAAATGTGTACATGTATATACCGAAAGACGTGTGGAAGAATCATAATAGTGTTATTTGTAATAAACATATAAAACAAAGACACAAAATGCCCATTCACAATGAATAATTTACAATATATTCCTGCAGTAGAATACAGGAAGATGAATGAACTATTGATAACTGCAACAACAGGGATGGTTATAATCATCCAATACATGCAAAATGTTGAGTGAAAGAAGCCAGATTATAAATGAATATGAGACTAAACGATGGTGCCATAAGTAGGATAGCACTTAACTTTGGAGAGGAAGAAGCAAATTAGGACAAGGTAGGAACCCAAAGGAGGCCCCCAGAGTGATGGATATGATATGTACTCTGCCTTGATCTGAGTGTTGGTTACACAACTGGTTTCACTTTGTTGAGCCAGTACCTATAATGTGCATGTACTTTTTCTATATGTCTGTGATGCTTCTATTGAAAAGTTTAATTTAAATGGTGTCGGAAAACAAATATTCTTTACTCCTTGATGATGGGAGTATAACTTGAGAGGACATCTTTGGAGGGCAATTTGATATTTAACAACCCAGTAATTTCATTTCTAGAAGTTTGTCATATGGACATATTCACTAGCAACAAAGAAAATAAAGAGAATAATACATTTATAACATTTTGAAGCACTTGTTGTCATATATTTTTTCAGAATTTTACATGTACTAGTGTATTTATTAATTCCAATAAACCTATGTACAGAGATGTAAATAGCAGTATTACTTCCAATAATAAAAACTGGAAATCTTAATAATCCCCAATAATGAAATAAATTAATTATTATCTCATTCATACAGTAAAATGAATAAACTACACATATATTAAAATAGGTTGATAATTTATTAATAAAATTTAAAACACAGGGCTAAAATGATCATTTTAGAGCTCATTTTGTTTTAAAAACTAAAGATGAATATACACACAGAAATCAACCTGCAAAGCTACAAGCTAAACTGCTAAGTCTGGTTATCCCTGGGATGTGGGATTGTGAGAAGGACATATTCTTTGTAGTTTATGCATTTCTCTATTGATGGAATGTTTTACTGTAAGCAATGCATTATATTCATAATTAGGAACAAAATGTAAAGCTATTTCCCATTTTTTAAAAAAAGTAATGATAATAATGATGCACCTTAATTTGTCCATTCTTCAGCTAAAACACCAAACAATATGGAATAAATTCAAGAAACTAGCTTATTTTAAAATATATCCAGAAACATATTTTGTATATTAAAATGAGATTAAATGGAATGTATCTCAAAATGCCTGCATCTAAATCCCTTTGCATTTTTTTTTTTTTTGGCCAACTCTTAAGAGTGATCTTTAAATCCATTTTATCTTAACACCAGCCAACATCAAAAAAAGGTATGGTAATGAGTATCTTTATATTCTCTTTATGAGAAAACTATGTCTATATTTCCTGCCTCTTTGTTTTGGTGATACTGAATGGAAACTTTAATTCACAAGATTTAAAAGTAAACTTTGTAAAATGACACAAGTGTAAAAACCATTAGTGGCAACAACATTTGCTAAATACTGACATCTGACTGTGTGATAGATCAAGTTTAGCTGCTTGGGCTATCTAATTAGAAAAATGAAGGTATATGGAAGAAAAATAAGAAGTCCTTGGCACCCAGGTCAATAGAATAACTTGTAATAGAACTGTTTTTCAGCCTTACCTAACTAAAAAAGAATGTTTTCAAGAGTTGGAGTTTAAAATATGCTGGCCAAATTGCAAGGCATAAACAGTGTATTTATATGCACACAAACAACTTAGGAAAATTCATAGCCAGGAGAAGTGCATTTTAAACCAAAGTGTTTAAAATCTCTTTTTCTCTTTCTCTTTCATTATGGACTTCTGATTAAACAATTCTTCAAGAAGATAAATTGCAAGCCTTCTAGTATTCATGCCTAAAAGTTGAGAAGACACTGGCAAGAAGGAGGAAAAAAAAAAAAAAAAAGAAAGAAACAAAAATAAACAAGCGACCTGAAGGAACTGTGAGCATTCAAAGCTTGGCATTAGATTTGGCAACAGGTGAATTTTCTTTGGAGGGTATTAATTTTGTAAGTCAAAGCTATTAAAATCCAACTTCCCTTTCAGGTCTGGAAGGCATAATGCACAGATCTCTTGCTCCAGCTCTCCCTAGGGACTGCATTTTATCCAATTAGTCCCACCCCCTTCACTGGCTCATATTTTAAGTACAAAGTCTGCTGGCCAAGACCATTCATTTAGTCTTGCCACATACTGTGAGGAAGTCTATGTCAATGTTAATCTGGCCTTCCCGGATAAGGATACATGCCCTTACCAAATGCACAAACCTACAGTTTCCAAAAATGTCTCATGATACTTTTAAATCTCGGGAAAAAGTAAAACCTTTAAAAAGGGTTTAATACCCTTTTTCTTCACAACTCTGTTGGAAACAGATTGTTATTCATTTATAAATTATTCACTATCCTTTATTTTCAGCTTACTCTTTCAAGATGTCTGACACCAAGAATTCTTTGACCACGCTGGATTCAATCCATCACATTTCCTTCATATATAGATTCTCCTATTTTTTCTCCTAAAGGATTGTTCCATACATTCTCCATTTTTCCTCTTGAACTTCTATTCATCCTATAATCTCTGCTGTCAGTCCCATTGAAATGGGTGACTCTATGAGCCTGTCTGATGTCAGGTCTTTTACTTTTGCCCCAGCTTCCATCCTCTCTTGCTCAAGTCTGTCCTCTCTCTTCTATATTGTTCATTTTTTCCCATTCTACCTGCTATTATTTAAAAGCAAACATCCCATTCCCTTCATCTCACTTCAAAGAGACTTCACCTCACCCCTTCACAGAAGCTGCCTTGGTAAAGAGCCCTAAGAACCTCCACATTGCCAAATCCAATGGTCATTCCTCAATCCTCATTTAGTTGGTCGGTTGTCAATGTTTGACACAATCCCTGCTTCCTCCTGGAAATATTTTTTCTCACTTTCAGTAGCCATAAGACAGAGCTACTTTTCTGATTTTCCTCCTACCTGATTTTCCACTTCTCAGTGTCCTTTTCAGGTTCTATAACCTCTCCTAGCTAGTAGTTCCCCACAACACAGTCCTTGGTCTTCTTCTCTGAGTTTACTCACTCTCCGGTTAATCTCACCCAGACTCATGGCTTTAAATATCATCTATTTGCTGAGCTCTCCCAGATTTATATTTTCAACCTGACCTCTTCTTTGATCTCTGGACTTAAATATCCAGCCATGCATTCAACACCTCCAGTGGGATATCTAATAGGCATTACAAATTTAACTGGTATAAACTAAGCTCCTCCCCACCTTGCCAAGAACTGCTCTTCCCGTCGTCTTTTTCACTACAATACATGACAACTCCATCTGTCCACTGGCTCAGGCCAATAAATCCTAGAGTCTCCCTTTGCTCCTCCTTCCATCACCTTCTCTCCACCCTATTTTGAATTCATCAGAAAGCCTTACTGACTGTAGTTTCAAAATATATGCAGAATCTGACCAGTGTTTACCACCTCCACTGCTACTACCCTGGTCCACACCACTATCACTTTCATTTGGATTGCAACAAACACTTAACTGGTCTTCCTATTTCCACTATTGTTTCTTCACTCATTTTACTCTCAACACAGCTGACAGACTGATTCTTTTAAAACATACCATGTCATGTCAACTCCTCTGCTCAAATTGGCTACTTTTGTCACTCAAAATGAATGACAAAGTCCTTAAAACGATCAGAAGAGCTTCTTATTTGTCCTGCCCCTTTCAACATCCAAGTTTTCTCTCTTACCTCCTCTTCTACTATTTCACCCTTCCCTGACTGCTCCAGCCACATTCGGCTACTTGCTGTTTCTGGAATAAGCCAGGCTTATTCCCACTTCAGGCCATTACCTCTGCCAAGAGTACTGTTTATCTAAGATAGAAACATGGCTCATGGCCAGGCGCAGTGGCTCATGTCTGTAATCCCAGCACTTTGTGAGGCTGAGGCAGGCAGATTGCCTGAGGTCAGGAGTTTGAGACCAGGATGGCTAACATGGTGAAACCCCATCTCTACTAAAAATACAAAACTTAGCCAGGCATGGTGGCACACACCTGTAGTCCCAGCTACTCAGGAAGCTGAGGCAGGAGACTCGCTTGAACCTGGGAGATGGAGGTTGCAGTGAGTCAAGATTGCACCCCTGCACTCCAGCCTGGGCGACAGAACAAGACTCTGTCTCCACACACACATACACACACACACACACACACACACAAATCAAATCTTCACTCAGTGAGACCACTCGTTACTGAAGTAACTCAGCCCTCCAAACTCTCCTACCTGCCCTTCTCAGCTTTTCTTTACAACATTTATCATCATATATGTTTTATAGTTTATGTACAATGTTAAGTTCCATGAAGACAGGAATATTTGTTCATTTTGTTCACTGCTGCATTCCCAGCACTTGAAATAGTGCCTGAGACACAGTAAATACAGTCAGCTTGTGGCCAGGAAATGTGCTAGTTGCTAGATACAGTACTGTTTTACTCCTGTAACCACATTGTCTTAGTCCTTTTTCTGCTGCTATAACAGAATACCACAGACTGGGTAACTTACAAAGAAAAAAGTTTATTTCTCACTGTTCTGGATGCAGGAAAGTCCAAGAGCATGGCAATAGCATCTGGCAAAGGTCATCCCATAGAGCATGGGTGAAAGGCAGGAGTACACGAGAGAGAGGAGATGGGGCAGAACCTCACCCTTTTATCAGAAATCCACTGCTGTGATAACTAACTCTCTCCTGAGATAATGGCATTAATCCATTCATGAGGGCAGATCCTGCATGAGATTAACCCCTTTTAAAGGCCCCACTGCCCAATACTGTTATATTGGCAATTCCATTTCAATATGACTTTTGAAGGGGACATTCAAACCATTGCACACATCATCATTTCTCTAAGTCAAAAATTCCCACTCAGATATCTCTGAAAAAAAAAAATTATTTCAGGAAACATACCAAGTAAAATATTTATTATTACCACACTTATGTCCCAGAAACATGCCAGGTTAACTCCTTTTGCTGATATCCTCCTAAATCTGCCTGACAGTATAAACCTGAGCATCTTTTCTTAAAAGTGTATTTCCTAATAAAACTCATTAGAAGAAAACTCTGCCTACTTTAAAATTAAGTCATCCCGGAAGTGGTGGCTCACGCCTGTAATCCCAGCACTTTGGGAGGCTGAGGCGGGCAGATCATGAGGTCAGGAGATCAAGACCATCCTGGCTAACATGGTGAAACCCAGTCTCTACTAAAAATACAAAAAACTTAGCCAGGCTTGATGGCGGGCACCTGTAGTCCTAGCTACTCGGGAGGCTGAGGCAGGAGAATGGTGTGAACCTGGGAGGCAGAGCTTGCAGTGAGCCGAGATCGTGCCACTGCACTCCAGCCTGGGTGACAGAGTGAGACTCCATCTGAAAAAAATAAAATAAAATAAAATAAAATAAAATAACATTAAGTCAAAGAGGTACTCTATAAACAAACTCAATAATAATGCCACTTTATTAATTTTTCACTGTGTATAACTTGGATTTTTTCTGATTTTTGGCACCAGGATTCCTGTATTCTGTGAACTTCTTGGCAAAAATTACATGTCATGTTTTTTAGAGAGAATTCATTACATACACTAGACTTGTCTGATTAAGTTTTAAAATTTGAAGAAAACATCATTTATAATGAAAGCAGAAGAAATTTAAGAGAACCAACAGCAAAGAATTATTTAATAAGCTACTTTTTATTTTTTCTCATTCTAGTTTCATCTCTTTAAATAAAGCACTGTTAAAACTATCTGTTGTTGAAACAACAGGATTTGGCTGGTGACTTCCAGACCACCTTGTGGCTGAAACAGCAATGTGTTCATCAATATGTTCATCATCTACTTCTTCTATGTCTATGTAAACAATAGATGACACTGGCATTCCCTTTGCACTTGGGTGTGGCCGTATGACTGGCTCATCATGTGTGATTTTGTCCTATGATTCAGGATGAAGCATTAAGAAACCTCTTATGTGATTCTCTCTGTTCACTCATTTTTTAGCTGAATGTGAAGGAAGCTTGAGTCCTTGAAGGACCACAAGATAGACTGATCACTGATCAGGAACATCTACTTTGGATCTGGTATATCAGCAATAAATATACTTTTATTGTGTTAAGCCGTTAGGATTTGGGAGTTTATTGTGGCAATCATAGTTACTTATTTTAAGTAAAATACTACTAGAAATTGGGCCCCCAGAGGTAACTGGTTCATAGTCCTATCATTGGTATATCCTCCAGATGTCTGGCAGGAGCACATGTAAAATAAACATACCACATAGCATCAAGAAAAGCTGCCTTTCATCTGTATTATGCAATGACTACCACAGCATGGCAGAAGTAAATTAAGGCTTCCCAGAACCAAGAAATGTTCTTAAACATAAGTTGAAATGATTGGAATGCAGTTCAGTGAATAAGAACCTTTCTTTACTCTTTAAATCAAAGTTAAGCTTAATTTCTGCCCCCCGCCCTTTGCTCTCAATAGTAATGAATTTAATAAGAATTTTTGAACCTATTTTCCCCAGTCAGAAAAATCTTCCAAAGAGTTCTCTAAACATCCCTAACATACCATGATCTATTTCCCCTTAAAACTATAAAATAAATCTATTCATATATATTTTTTGAATGTCTACTAGACCCAAAGCACTGAGATAATCCTGTGGAGAAAGAAAAGTACAATATATGATGCCTACTCCTATTCTTAAGCTTAACTTTCCTATTTCAATCCCTCCATAATTCAAACAGTGCTTTATAAAATATGAACATATGTGTCTATGATGATCAAGAAAGAATAGTTGGGATTATACTTGGAAGTAGGAGACTACAGATGAGACAGAAATCAACAATGGAGAAGTGAGAACAGAAGGAGTGGACTAATGAGGACGGGGAGGTAGGACCAGCTATTAACCAGATTTTGTTTTCTGGTTTTGAGAGGTAGAGGTTTTCCCACAATTATACAGGTGTTGCCTAATGCCATGGCTCCTGAACACTCCAGTCTTGACATTTCTAGACAGATATTACCTATGGTTGTGGCTGTTGAACTATACTCCAACCTAGGCGCTTCTTAGACTAAGGCTGAGTTTACAAGGATGAGGATTCTAGGAACAGGTCTAAGGGACAAGAGCAGCCCTGGACCAGGGCCTAGAGGTGGCCTGGGTTAGAAAATGGCCTGTAAAGTAATTCAGGCCCAAGTGTTCTTAGAAGACAGACATGGAGCCCAGCTTCTGAATCTTTTGTGACTGCCAACGGCACTAAACAGATAGAGGTTTGCATTCTTGTTCTGCCGCTTGTGAGCTGGTGATGTTATTTGTATATCACTTTGCTTCTCTGAACCTCCAGTTTCCTCACCTGTAAGACGGGAATGCTTACAGGACATATTTCATAGGGTTATTACAGGAATTGAGATGACATATGTAAAGGAATCAGCATAGTGTTTGGCACATAGTAAGCACTCCCCAAATGGTTATTATTTAAATGCCTCATATGCATAATATCCAAGGTTCTAAGAGAAGATCTTTTAATTTCATCCATCCTTTCAACCAACCAGTAAATTTTAAAAACCACCACCACCACAACAAAAACACTCGATTATCTGAATGACCTGATTATGGACACATATGAAGAATGCTCTGAAAATATATATATAATTTTTTTTCAGACAGAGTGTCACTCTGTCGCCCAGGCTGGAGTGCAATGGCACAATCTCGGCTCATTGCAACCTCTGCTTCCTGGGTTCAAGTGATTCTCTCACCTTAGCCTCCTGAGTAGCTGGGACTACAGGTGAGCACCACCACACCTGGCTAATTTTAGTATTTTTAGTAGTGACAGGGTTTCACCATGTTGGCCAGGCTGGCCTTGAACTCCTGACCTCAAGTGATCCACCCGCCTCGGCCTCCCAAAGTGCTGGGATTATAGGCATGAGCCCGCCCAGTCTGAAAATATTTTTGAATACAATAAGACAGGCTTTAAAGATTTAACAAAAGATCTTCATGAAGATTTCCCCAAACTGTATGGCAGACTGAAGAAAAAATTGTTTACCTACCACTTTATGGTCGTTACTAAATAACCTGACTGATATGGTTTGAATGTTTGTCCCTTCCAAATCTTATGTTGAAATATGATCCCCTGTGTTGGAGGTGAAGCCCAGTAAGAGACGTTGGATTATGGGGGCGGATCCCTCATGAATGGCTTAGTGCCATCTTGGTGAAGAGTGAGTTCTTTCTCTGGTAGTTCACGTGAGAGCTGTTTTTTGTTTGTTTGTTTGTTTGTTTATTTTTAAGTGTGGCACCTTCCCCATCTCTTTCCTGCTCCTGTTCTCATCATGTGACCTGCCTGCTCCTCCACCTTCTTGAGGCCCTCTCCAGAAGCAGATACCAGTACCACGCTTCCTCTACAGCCTGCAGAACCGTGAGCCAAAATAAATCACTTTTCTTTATAAATTATCCAGTCTCAGGTATTCCTTTATAGCAATGCAAGAACAAACTAACACACTGACTCTGAATATCAGCCCTGCTTATCTTGCCACACATCCAAAAAGGAATGGCTAGTAACAAAAGGAAGTGAACTTAGAACTCTTAGTACTTACTTCTCATTTGCAACCTAATGCTGAACTTCCCTTTTGCTTTTACTAGAGAATACTTACATTATAAAGCCTATGAGGCACATTCTCATTGCTATAAATGTACATGACTTTAAAAAAAAAAATAAATAGAAGTTTAAAGTACAGTTAGTTCTCAATTACTCATGTACAAAATAGGGTCTTTGTGAGTTAAACACATCAGATAAATAAAATAAATATCTGAAATAAAATAAAAGACTTTCTACATTCAGTAGGCACCCAGTTTCTCCTACCCACAAAGGCAGACTGAGATCACTCAAAATACAGTTGCATTTTACTGGATTCTAAATAAAACCAAAAAGATAGCCTTCTGTCACACAAATCCCCTAAAACACATTGGCTATTTGACTTTGGATGAGATATTTGCATTCTCTGGTCTCATTTTCCTCCTCTGAACAGTAAGGAAGTGCAACTAAGCAGTTTCTGAAGTTCTTTCCAGATGCAATATTCTGACATTCTCTCTTGAAACTGATATCTCCCATTAGCAGTGACTCGTAGGGACTTCCAAGATAGTCTAGCCAAACCTTAGCCAATGCTGGAAGCCCCACTACAACATCTGATTGACCATCTCCATTGACAAGAAATTTACTACCTCCTAAGATAGTCCAATCAAATTTCCAGCAGCTATTTTCAATAGTAGGTTCTTCCTTAGACTAAGCTAAAATTTACCTGTATGAGGCAGGGTTCTCCAGAGAAAGAAAATCAATAATATATATACTATGAAAAACTGGCTCATGTGATTATGGAGGCTCAGAAATCTCAGTCTGCAGTCTGCAAACTGAAAACTCAGGAAAGCCAATGGTGTAATTCTAGTCTGAGTGTTACAGGAAAGGGGTCCCAATCCAGACCTCAAGAGAGGGTTGTTGGATCTCGCACAACAAAGAATTCAGTAAAGCAAGTGTAAAGTGAAAGCAAGTTTATTAAGAAAGTAAAGGAATAAAAGAATGGCTACTCCATAGACAGAGCAGCCCCGAGGGCTGCTGGTTGTCCATTTTTATGGTTATTTCTTGATGATATGCTAAACAAGGAATGGATTATTCATGCTTCCCCTTTTTAGACCAGATAAGGTAACTTCCTTTTGTTGTCATGGCATTTGTAAACTGTCATGGCACTGGTGGGAGTGTAGCAGTAAGGACAACCAGAGGTCACTCTTGTGGCCATCTAGGTTTTAGTGGGTTTTGGCTGGCTTCTTTACTGCAATCTGTTTTATCAACAAGGTCTTTATGACCTGTATCTTGCGCCAATGTTGGAAGTAAATGCTTGGTGCCACAAAATGAAAATAGCACTCAGGCAAAAGTTTTCTCAGCAAGGCAATTTACTTCTATAGAAGGGTGTGGCTCACTGGTGGAGCAATGGCGAGAGCACACTGGACAAGGGAAGGGAAGGGGTTCTTATTCCTAATGCAGCTAGTCCCTACTGCTGTGTCTTTCCCCTATTGGCTAGGGTTGGACCGCACAATCTAAACTGACCCAACTGGCTAATGTTTGAAATTGAACACAGCTATCTAGGCAGGAAGGGAAAGGCTATCTGTAACGGGGCACAAGGCATGTCTAGGCTTGTCAGGGCATATCAGGGTGCAGCAAGGGTGGGAAGGGTTGTTTACAGCACTGGCAACTATAGAAACTAGAGAAACAAAGAACTGGAAGAACAGGGAATTAAAACCTTTTGAAGAGGAATTTATCATCTCTATCACCAACCTCCTATCTCATCCTGTGACTTACAATGGCTTAACTATCTGGAATGCAGCCCAGTAGGTCTCAGACTCATTTTACCCAGCTCCTGTTCAAGATGGAGTTGCTCTGGTTCACATGCCTCTGACATGAGTCCAGAGAACTAGAAAACCAGTGGAGCCAATGGTGTAAATCCTAGTCCCAGGGCAGGAAAAGATAAGATGTGATGTCCCAGCTGGAGCAAATGGTCAAGAAGAGACAAATGTCCCCCTTTTCTACCTTTTTATTCCTTTTTATTATACTCAGACCCTCAACAGATTGCATGATCCCCTCCCCAAACTACTTTACTGAGTCTACCCATTCAGATGCTAATTTTTTATAGAAAGAGCCTCATAGACACACCCAGAAATAATGTTTAATCTGGGCACCATGTGGCATAGTCAAGCTGATACAAAAAATTTAACTATGTCTGAAATTTTTGCCTATAGATCATGAAAACTGAATATTCTATGTGTAAACCAAAAATAAAACTAAAAGCCCCTCAGCCATCTGAATGGACCCTCCTCTCAGCAAGGGCATTCTAAAGTTAATCTGAAAAAACTAGTTTAGGCCATGATGGGAAGAGGAAGCCAGACATGCCTCATTATATACTCTTCCCTTTTGGAATTACTGGTAGAACAGACTCTTTAAGTCTGATAAGAAACATTTATGTCTGGACTTTCTGAAGCCTGCTACCTGGAGGCCTCATCTGCATGATAAACTCTTTGTCTTTACAACCCCATATTCTAACCCAAACATTCCTTTCTTTAGATAATAACTCTTTCAACCAATTGCTAATCAGAAAATCTTTAAATCACCTATGGCCTGGAAGCCCCTGCTTCAAGTTGCCCCACCTTTCTGGACTGAACAAATATACCTCTTACATGCATTGATTAATGTCTCCTGTCTTCCTAAAATGTATAAAACCAAGATGTGCCCCAACCACCTTGGACACATGTGGTCAGGACCTCCTGAAGCTGTGTCAGAGGTATATCCTTAACCTTGATCGAATAAACTTTCTAAACTGATTGAGACCTGTCTCGCATACTTTTGGTTGACAAATGTAATTATACCTCTCTACATCAGGACTACAATACTGAATATAACAATCTCCTTATCAAGGATTAAAATAAAGTGTATAATGTAATTTAAATTTTTTATATCGGTATAGCTGAAGGGCAAGAATTTCATTTCTTGAAATGTTGCAGTCTGAACTACATCCTGTACACATCTACATTCTACTTTCTACACTGAGCTTCATTCCAACAAGCATGAGAACAACTGTCCAGATGTTCTGAAATATATTCACGTTTATTACCTCCATGCAAATGTCTGCATTTTCATGTGGTTTTTGTAGACATGCTTTAAGAATAATTAAAGTTATCTGATATATGCATATATTTATAAAGGGTGATATTCTAATACTTAGATCATCAGATTTATTCAGACACAGCATTGTTACCGGACAGGGGTCCCGATCCAAACCCCAAAAGAGGGTTCTTGGATCTCGTGCAAGAAAAAATTCAGAGTGAATCCACAGCGCAAAACAAAAGCAAGTTTATCAAGAAAATAAAGTGGTGAAACAACAGCTACTCCATCGACAGAGTAGGGTGTTCCCAAAAGTAAGAGGAAAAATGCTTCCACCCTAAGTACAATACTCGTTTATTGATAAGATTTAAAAAAGATTATGGGAGATGTGTTACTGCTACAAGGATTTGTGATAAAGGATTAATTTTCTTAATTGCTATATTTTGCAAGAATCAATATTATTATCTTTAAAGCAAAATTAGGAATGCTTCTGTTCTCAAGATATCGTGATATCAGGACACTCCTAAGTCTGGATCTGTTTAGTAAATGTTATCAATCTGTTCCCTTAATTGTAGGCATATAGAGATTAGGGATACCTAACTTTCTGAGAATGCAGCCCAGCATGTCCCAGCCTCATTTTCCCTGCCCTCACTCAAGATGGAGTTGCTGTGGTTAAAACGCCTCTGACAGCATTGCTAGTAGGGCTTAATAATATCTTTGAAATTTTATCACATTAAAAATGTGTGGGAGAGCTCTCAAAGGTTTTAAGCTAACAAGTTAGATTTAGTTAAACTCTTTGAATAATAACATATTCATTTTTGTTTGCTTTTATTTGCCATAGCTATAGGCACCCAAGATACTCTACAAATGTTGGAACCCAAATACTTCTTCATTGTAATCATAAACTAATCACTTTTCTAAGCATGGGGATTTATCTGATTGCTTCTATACTTTCAAATCAACATTAACTTATAGTCTCTTAAAAAATCTGAAACACCAGACCAACTTACTGAATATCTTGGTTCTAGGAATGTGCACAGACTGAGCACAGCCATATGCAGAATTAAGCATCACATTTTTGTAGACTATTCATAAAGTGAAGAGTTTCATTTGTACTCATAAATGATACTGGGAATAGACCTTAACACTACTGTGTTTTTAAATAAGCTTGATCTAAAACCATATCAAGAAGTTTAGAAGTATGCATGGTGCCTCACAGGTAAAAGGTGCTGCCCTAGGCAAAGCGACAAAATAAACTTTGCTGTGAATATTGTGCTTCAGCTTTCTCATTTGCAAAACAGAAGTAACACCACCGAACTGTGTAGCCTCCAGAGAAGAGTAAGTGTGAAAGAATATCGAAAACCCTAAAGAGTACCACATAGGCATAAAGATGTTAGAATAGTTGCAATTACTGTTGTGTTCATATAAGTTTCCATTCTCATTTTAATATTAACCCAATTGTCTAAATATCTTATTTAAAAGAAAAATTTAAGCTAGAATTTTCTTCAGGACAAATTTTCTCAAGACATTTTAGAATTTCCTGCTTATTTTACTGCTAGCCAAAAGTACTGCAAAAACAACCACTCTTGTAATTCCTTCACACCTCTGTTTCCAATCCTGGCCAGATCCTCAAACACAAAAAAAGATGTGTTAAGATAGTCAGGGGAAAAGTTCAGTGGATGCTACTGAACCTTTAAAACAAACTTTGAAACAAAAGTGATGGAAGTTATTTTTTGGTACTTAGTTTGCAGTTCTTCCATCAACGACTAATATGATAAACCTGCTCTAATTTCTAGAGTTTTGATGATTAAGCATTTCAGTTGCTCATCATGCTTTCCATATATTATATTTGTAATCCTAATATCCAGAACTAAAATCCTCTATCTGTCTAAGGCAACAGAACATGTAGCAGCATTCAAACCCCATCACACTTGAAAACAAGTTCACGGCTACATACATAATATTCAGTAACTTGATAATAACTTGTTTTATTTATATCCTTTAACACTTACTCTAGTAACAATACTCAGGAAAGTATGGAAAGGAAATAAAGGTCATCATGTTTTGATGGGATAATCTCAATGTCAAATGATTTCCCTCTGGTTTCCCTCAAGCTCTTGGGAGTGGTTATGGAGTTTAGGTCAGCTTTTTTCAGCTAAAGAAAGATACAGGGCTTTATAAAATAAGACAAAGAGTAGAACAGGGAATAACACTAGGAAAAAATAATATTTTTATGGTGAAAAATTGCCACAAACAAAATGGAAACTAACAGGCATATTAATTTTAGGGTGTTTTGATGACATCATTCTTTTAAAGGCCATTAGAAGTCAGTGAGTTATTTAAAGGATAAGGTTAGAAGGGCTTAGGGGAACTAAAACCCTACAATTTCCAGGAAATACAAAGCATGTGTCTACCCTAATAACTTTAAGTGTATAATTAAAAGAAGAAAGCTTTAATGCTTTTCTAGTCATGGTGGACTCCTGTGCTTTTTTTTTTTAAACCCAAAAGAAGAAAAACAACAACAGTGAAAATAAAACCACCAAGTTCAATTCCGTGGGCCATATCCTAAAAATAGGTCAGACTCAGCTTTCTTATGGAAAGAAATACAAAGAAAGAAAGAAAAAAAAAAAAAAAAAACAGAAGATCTGAACTGCTTTTCAAAGTTGTCTGAATTTAATGCCAAGTCCACGTGGTGCCCTGGTTTTTAGGGGCCTCTCGTGAGCTGCGCTGGGCTCTGTACAGCCACCAGAGATTGAGCACATGACTGGGATGTGACAGAAGAAAAAGTTATTAAAAAGCATACATGCTTCATTCTTTATGCTATTATTTAAACATACAATTTCAATTGTTACAGAAAAATGTCATAGCTGCATTTTAGAGTTTTCTATGTTAGTTCTCCATAAGTTCACACAGAAGATGGTGAAATAAAAATGTAACAGTTCATACTCTGTATTTTGAATACTGTTTTCAGTATGTTTTTCTTCATGTCTATAATGAACATGGTTTAAAAAAATTAAAAGTTTGTATTTGTGTACATCTGTATCCACACAGAATGATAAAATAAAAAACACGTTAAGATTGTAATTCAGGACTTTTCTTCATTATCACTTCCTCTTTCATAAATGCCCTCTATAGTCTGGAATATACTCCAAGACAATAGACTTACCTTGGAGTAGTTTTCCCTATGAATTACTTCAGTCACAATTTTCTTAAAGATGATACATCTATTGAGATCAAGAGATTGGAGTCAAATGCTTGTTCTACATGTGTTTACCTTCTAGATTCACCTTTAGCAATTAGATGATTAGGTGTGGATGCTTACTGAGTACATGGCACAGATGTAGATGCTTATTCCATCATTTCAGGTAGATCACTGAAATCGGTAGATCAATAGATCATTGAGCTCAATAAGCATCTAGGCCTGTGCCATGTGCCACGTTGGACACTAAGATGAATAAGAACATCAGCATGTATTAGTGAAAAGACTTAAAATAGTTCACATGTCATGCTTGGCTCATTGCCTGACAAAGAATAAGCCCTGTTAGCCACGGCTATGACATCAATGCCAGTGAAGACGGCTCTAAATGCAAAGCATCCCCAAAACTCTGTGCTTTCCATTTTCAAAAGCACATTGTGCTATTAATTCTGTTTTTAATAACAAGCTTTCTACCTACTGTTTATAATGCAGGGCCAGGAGAAGAGGATTAGACAAATATACAAAAACCTACAACACAATATGTAATGTGATTAGGGAGATATATACAAAGTATTATGGTTGCTCAAAATAGAGTGTCGAAATGAGGAAAGACTGTCTTCTTGGGAGCTGATACCAGAACTGGGATTTGAAAGATGGTAAACAGCTCAACAAAGAGTTCAGCTACGTATTAACAGAATACATCAAGGGAGTTAGTTGTCAGGCCAGATAGTGGCCAGTTTTGAATGCTAAGAACTTATTTTAGATTTTATTCACCAAGGACTAAGGATCCACTAGAGATATTTGAAGAAGGGAGTAAAATATACATATACATACCTATTTCCAGGCATATATGAGTGTATGTATGTTGGTAGGTATGTATATATTTATGTATCTCAAAGTACAAGACTACTCCAAAATTCTGTTTTCCTAGGTGGTGAATAATTTACTCTTGACATTGGATATAAAAACTCAAGTCTTTCTGGTCATTAAGCAGTCATGAAGAGTATTCTGGGGAGATAATGGTCTGGCTGCAGCAGGCAAGCTAGAAAAACTAGGGGTGTACACGAGGCTCCACTGATGTTGGGTTCTGTGTCCCAGTCTGTGGTAGGTGGGAGCACAGGCCTGCGGCAGGGCAGCTGGACTATGACCTGGACCCTGAAGCACCTGAGGAAGACTGACTCATGACACCTGTTCATACCCTCCAGGCAGGTTGGAAGCTGCTTGCTTATGTCCCACAAGGAAGGACTAATTTATTCTCAAGTACTTGCATAGGAAGGGTGATACAACAAGACTGAAATACTACCCATCCGAGAGGCTGAGAGACAGCTCCTGGTTAGACCTGGAGGTGGTGTGGGAGCAGAAAGACATCTTGTCTGCACCTTAAGAGTTGCATGATTCCTTCTCTACTTGTTGGTTTATTAGTTCCCTAGGACTGCTATAATAAACTGGGTGGGTTAAAACAACAGAAATTTATCCTCTCACAGTCCTAAAGGTCAGGGTCCAAAATCAACATGCTGGTGGGGCCATGCTCTGTCTGAAGGCTCTAGCAGTGAGGATCCTTCCTGCCTCTTCTAGCTTCTGGTGATTGTTGACAATTCTTGGCATTCCTTGGCTTGTAGCTACACCACTCCAATCTCGGCCTCCCTCTTCATGTCGCTTTCTCCGCGTGTGTCTGTGCCCAAACTTCCCCCTCTTATGAAGGTATCCATCATTACATTAATCCAGTATGACCTCATCTTAACTTAATTATATCTGCAAAGACCTTATTTGCAAATAAGATCACAGTCACAGGTTCTGGGGCTTAAAACTTTAACATATCTTTTTAGAGGACACAGTTCAACCCTAATAATTGCCTTGTTGAACACTAAAGACAAAATGCTGTGTCTCTCAGCGTTCAAAGGCTGTCTCTGGTTCAATATCTCTGGACCTGCCCCCTCGTGACTCTGTGTATCCTTACCTAATAGTGCCTGGGAGATACTAAGGATACAGAGCCACAAGAGAGCAGGATTCCAGGACATAGGGGTACAAGGCTCCACATGTGCCTGAAAAAATGGATCTCCAATCTCCCAATGGTCCTGAGTTCCCCCTACTACAAACTGTCCAAGAGTTCAGTCTCAAGAAGGAAGGAAGCCATAGTCAGAAGTGATGATCTATTTGAAACGGCGGGACCTTTAGGACAATTCTGTCCTGCTTTAAAGCTCTGTTTACCTCAGTCCCTCAGGAAGTTCTCTCCCAGGCATTTTTCAGACTCAGCCGAACAGTTCTCAGAAGCTTATGTAGGTGTGCATAGGTGAGGGCTCTGATAAGAGGAGGATGCTCTCCTGCAAGAGACAATGTGGTTACGCTATTTGTCTTGAGGTAGCCAAAAGAAATGCAGCAGAAAAGAGTGTTAGGACCATTACTGACCTGGGCAGAAATAGAAATGCTGACAAATTTCTACTTTTTTCTTTTATTTAATACAAAATCTATAAAAGAGCAACTGAAATTATAAATTTTTCTCTAAACTAAAAAGGAAAAATAGTCAGGTTTTCTAGAGTTTTTGAGTTGCCAGCTCAGAATCACTTAGAATCTCAACATGTTAGACATGTGAGTAAGAGTATTACAGGTACCGAGTTTATTCTCAGGACATGCTTATGTTCACATTGACCCAGGATAAGAACTAGTGACAGCTGATGGAATTTGTCAAAATTGTAGTATTTTTTTGTTTGTTACCTTAGGTAAATAAATTACAATGAATTCTTTCTTTAGTGACTTATAAATATAATTTACTTCAAGTCTGCTTATCTTACTAATTTCTAAACTCCAGGAAGATTGGGCCTCTATTTGATTTGCTTCTACGTCCCTAGAACAATGCCCATTATATAATAGAGGTTCAATAAATGTTTTGGAAATGATTATAGGCCAAAAGCATTGCAGAAGAAAAGCCTTACAAGGTTTAAGGACTACACTTACAGGGAAATGGAAAGGAAGATCCAGTGAGTCATTCCGCAGTCATGGATCATGTCATGAAATGAATATGAATCACAATCAGCCTCCAGGATTATTGAGCTGGGAAATTGTTAGCTTTGAAGCTTGGCAGGCATGGAGTTGACTTGATCCATACCCCACACAAAATTAAGTCCCCAAATCCAATGTCCAGCACTAATTTAGAACATAAGAGTCTAAAATATTGCTCATATCTTGAATTCAAATCCACAGTTGTTTTTTTTAAAAAAAGTAGTAAAATCTGTACTCATATGGGTTTACAGAAAATCCTTGCTTAAAAAAAACCTAATTAAACAAATTACAAATGAATTCACTGTACTACAGCCCAGCAGCATTTGTATACAGTTGCAAAGCATTCGTATGATTTCATTTTTCAGTTTTGTAGTTTTCCAGTACTTCCTGGGCCTCTCCTGGGAAAAGATTACTGCATCTTCTAATTCAGGGGTCTATGGAAAATATGGACATACTAATTTTTCTTAGTTTTATTCTTTAAAATTAGTAGGTATGTGGGTGTTCACTGTACATTTTTTCTATATGTTTAAAAATTTCCATAATAACATTTTGAGAAAAACTGTTTAAATTAGAAACAGTAGGACATAGGTTATTAATTACCATTATCTGAATAGACAGCAAGTACTTAACATGTTTGGATATTAATAAAATTACTATATTGAGATATACATACGTATGTACTTTTACAACTTTGGAGCAAATAATTTCTCTGTAACAAAAGACTCTGTCATGCACCAGAAGGCACTGGGTTGAAACAGATGATTTCTCCGTATCATTTCCTGAATAGTACTAATAGACACATCTGGAGTACAAAACTCTAACTGCCTTAAATCACTCACCCATGTATACATATATGTGTGTGTACCTGTGTGTGTGTGTGTGTATGTTGAACCATGAGAATTTGCTACTTTTGTAGGTCACAAACTATATATCAGCAGTTTCCTATGGTCCAACCTAATATGTACAGAGGCCCAATCTTCATGGAGTTTAGAAATTAGTAAGGTAAACAGACTTGAAGTAAATAATTTTTACAACTTACTAAACAAATAATTCATTATAATTTATTTACCTAAGGTGATAAAAAAATTACAATTTTGATAAATTCCATCAGCTGTCACTAGTTCTTATCCTGGGTCAATGTGAACATAAACATGTCCTAATAGAGTTCAACTTGGTATCCGTAACACTCTCACTCATGTGTCTAACACGTTGAGATTCTGTTATACAACTCAAGACTATCTTTATTTGACACTGACTTGGCATCCGCTTTTTGCCAGGTACCATCTCCATTTTTAGAGATATAAAGAGGAACAGGCTCTGCACTAGACAGCCTATAATGTAATCTCTCTCTCCCAAGGTGTACAGTCTAACAGCAATGTTTATAATGTGCCAAGAAAACAGAGAAGATGGACCATTCATTCTGACTGAGTGACTGAGGAGAGCTTTATTGCAGATGTGATAGGAATCTACCAGGAGACAAGGGAAAGGCTACTGGGGCCCTAAGGCATCCCCGTGCATGGCATGGAGGTATGAAAGGACTCGGCCCAGCACAGTGGCTCATGCCTGTAATCCTAGCACTTTGGAAGGCCAAGGTAGGCAGATCACTTGAGGTCAGGAGTTCAAAACTACCCTGGCCAACATGGTGAAAGCCCATCTCTACTAAAAATACAAAAAACATAGCCAGGCATGGTGGCGCACACGTATAATCCCAGCTACTTGGGAGGCTGAGGCAGGAGAATCTCTTAAACCCGGGAGGCAGAGGTTGCAGTAAGCTTAGAGTGTGTCACTGCACTTCAGCCTGGGAGTCAGAGTGAGACTCTGTCTCAAAAAAATAAAAAAAGAAAGGACTCTTTCTGCCAGGGAACGGTGAGAGGTGCAGGGTGAGAAGCAGGTGTTACTTTGGTTTACTGAGTTGTCAGCTCAGAATCACTTAGAATCTCAACATGTTAGACATATGAGTGAGAGTATTACAGGTACCAAGTTTAACTCTATTCTCAGGACATGTTTATGTTCACATTGACCCAGGAGAAGAACTAGTGAAAGCCGATGAAATTTATCAAAATTGTAATTTTTTTTGTTTATTACCTTAGGTAAATAAATTACAATGAATTATTTGTTTAGTAAGTTATAAAAATTATTTACTTCAAGATTGTTTGTCTTACTAATTTCTAAACTCCAGGAAGGTTGGGCCTCTGTTTGATTTGCTTCTACATCCCTAGTACAATAGGAAGTAGATTAGGAACTGAGGCAGCAGGTATAGATTGGGTGATATTCTGGAAGCCATGCCAAGGAGTTTAAGATTTTATTTATAACTTTATTTATAAAGTCATGATCAGCTTTGGTTTTCAAAAAGATTGATTTTAGAAAGATAACTCTTTCTGGTGATGACGTGGAAGAAAGACTAAAACAGGAAGAAGTAGGCCTCCACTTTGCCAGATAGGACATTGTTACAGTAGTCCAAATGAATGTCAGTAGGAGGGTGGAAAAGAGAGGCTGGATTCAGAGATATTTCTGCAATGGAAGTGACAGAATCTGGTAACCTTATTTGGTAACAGACCAAATATGTCTGCCACCAAATTTGGGGACTTTTAGGTCATTATTACCTTTTTCTGCCTCATTTTCTTTCTCATTTCCTCTTCACACTCCACTTATATCCATGTTAGATCTTCTGATATTGTCCAACAAGTAACAGAGTTTCTGTTCATTTTTGTTTTAATTCCCTTTTCTCTTTATTATTTAGAATAAGGAATTGCTATTATCTACCTTCAAGTTCACGAGAGCTGTTCTCTGCCATCCTCAATCTGCTCTTAAGCCCAAGCAGTGATTTTCTTCCTTTCAGATATTATATTTTTCCATTCTATAATTTCCACTTGGTTAGAGCTTCTGTTTCTATGTTGAGAGTCCCTCTACCGATTTACTGTGATCATATTGCTCTTTATATTTTTATATAGTTATAACAGCTGCTTTAGAATCTTACCTGTTAATTCCAATTTCTCGGAGTCTCTATTGATTAACTTTTCTCTTAAATATGGCCATCACTTGCCTGTTTTCTTCATATATTTAGTAATTTTGTTTTGCACCCTGAATCCTGTAGAGAATATGTTCTATTTCACTGAAGAATATTGATGTTTTGCTTGTTTGTTTTAGCAGGGAAAAAACTTGGAAAATGTGAACTCCAAACTCGGTTTCTCTTTGGTAGCCAGCAGCTGAAATCTCTGTTCAATTCCCTTAACCTTAGGTGGGCACTACCTACCATACATTGCATATTTCAGAGGTCAACCAGTTATCTGGACAGAGTTAACATGCAGAATTTTTGGCTCTTCCTCTGCGTTCTTCTCCTTTCTGAGATATTTACTTTCATTATCCAGTCACTATGGTAGCCCTGAGTACAGTGCTGGCTGGAGCCTGCCCTCAGGTAAGAAGCACTAAATAGATGAAACTCACCTAGTAGGGTTTTCTTCTTCCAAATATCAATGCTTGTCCAGTTCATGCTTGCTTTTGTTTTCCTTCAGTAGCTTCAGAGAGTTGTTTTATATATATATATAAATTTACATATACACACTGAGATACATACACACTATGTGTATAATAATGTGTATATTGTTTGTGTGTGTGTACAATTGTTAACACTGGGATGGTTGGGCTGATAGGGGTTATTCTTCTACTACTAGAGGGGGAACCCATATTGATTATATATATTTGCTGTTTAGAAAGTAATTAGAAAACAATTTATAAATAATAAGGTCCTGAAATGAAAATAAAATATATTAAGAAAAAATCCAATAGAAAAATGCACAAAAGAATGAACAAATATTTCATGGGGGAAAAGAGAAATGGCCAATAAATATATAAAAAGATGATCAACTTGGTAATAGCCAAGTAACTTTAATTATTATAACAATAATTCATACCCATTTTGACAAAATTAAGACAACAAACAAAATCAATATTTAAAATCCATTGGAATTCTTGTGCACTGCTTGTGGTAATATAAAACTGTACATAGAAAAATAACAATGTTATCTTACGAAGTTGATCATTTGCATACATTATGACCCAGCAATTATATCACAGAATATATACAACCTAGAAAACCTCCTTATTTGTGCATCAGGAGAAATGTCCTAGAATTTTCAGGGAAGCAGATTTTAAGATAACAAAAAAATCTGGAAAACAAAATATCAATTTATAAAATAATGGAAAAAAAATTTGACATTTTCACAAAAGTTAATATTATACAGCAATGAAGATGAATGACTTACAATTACAGACATTAATATGTATTATCTTAAAAACAATATCAGGATAAAAAACTAAATACTGTATTATTTACATTCATATGGCTATGTGGTAAAACTATTTTCTAAAGGTAATGATCAATGAAAATTCAGCACAGAGGTTACATCTAGAGGAAACAAGGGATAGATAGATAAGTAAGAATAAAAAGATATTAGTATTTTTCTAATTCTTTTTTTTTTTTTGAGATGGAGTTTTGCTCTTGTCACCCAGGCTGGAGTGCAGTGGCATAATCTAGCTCACTGCAACCTCCGCTCCCCGAGTTCAAGTTGTTCTCCTGCCTCAGCCTCCCGAGTAGCTGGCATTACAGGCACCCACCACCACACCCAGCTAATTTTTGTATTTTTGGTAGAGACGGGGTTTCACCATGTTGGCCAGGCTGGTCTCGAGCTCCTGGCCTCAGGTGATCTGCCCATCTCAGCCTCCCAAAGTGCTGGGATTACAGGTGTGAGCCACCGTGCCCAGCCATATTTTTCTAATTCTTAAGGAGGCAATAGATTTGCAAATGCACTGGAGTTCAAGACCAGCCTGGTCAACATGGTGAAACCCTGTCTCTACTAAAAAGACAAAAAAAGAAAAAAAAAATTAGCCAGGCATGGTTGTGGATGGACACCTGTAATCCCAGCTATTGGGGAAGCTGAGGCAGGAGAATCGTTTGAACCTGGAAGGTGGAGGTTGCAGTGAGCCGAGATCGTGCCACTGCACTCTAGCCTGGGCAACAAGAGGTAAACTTCATCTCAAAAAAAAAAAAAAAAAAAATATATATATATATATATATATATATATATATATGTCATAAATTATTAATGTTTACTTACAGTCTTTTGTATGTTTAAAATAATACATTAAAATGTAAGAGAGGCAGAAAATGTGGGGAGCTTAGAAAAAGATAGATAATAGTCTAGTAGCAGAAATGATATCTTGCTGCCATGTTTTCTGTGGAAGTTTAATGCAGCTAAACATATTTTTTGTAAATCCTAACTAGTATAACATTTAAGTAATTAAGCAATCAAATATATTTTAGAATTAGTATATTTTGGAGCAATAAGGCTTTCAAAAGTCATACTTGTGTTAAAAATGATGTTCTTAGCATTCATAAGCTGATAATTTGTATAAAACATATTTTTGATGAAATAATTCTGACCTCAATTTTATGTACAGATATCTTTGCACTCATAACTTAGTTTTCTAGCTATTATTTAAATAGACCTTGCTTTTGCTTTACAAACTAGTTTGATGATACTGTACACCAAGTAACTGTTGTCATTGAAACAAAATATTAAAATATTCTCACATAAGTTTTAAATCTCCTTCCCCAATATTTTGTCTAAACTGAAATGTGCTTTTTCTTTTCAAAGTATGAGTTCTTTCAATATAAACAACTATTTCAGAAGGAAATAATGTATAGTTAATGCTAGATATAAAAGATATTCTAAAATTCTATGGACTTCTGAACATCAGATGTTGAACAAAAGCTATTTGGGATCATATTGTAGATTTCCCCAAAAAACCACTGAGCCTTTTGCTAGTGATGTTATAGAGTTCATCTTGAGAGTACCTGGGAATATTTAGGAAAATAGTCCCAATTTGGAATATAATTAAATTCTTAGTCATTAAGGTAAAGAACATACCAGACAACAATGTGTGAGGCAGGCTTTCCTAGACCGAGGACAGAGAGTAAATTGTAAATCCACAAAGATTTCCAGGGGACAAAAAAATTTCCTTATTTTTTCTTCTACTTATCAAGTATATTTAAGTTCTAACATGTCAGTTTCGCCAATCTGATGATACTGGAACATTAAAAAATAGAAGTATAAAGGGATTAAGAGGCCGGGCATGGTGGCTCACGCCTGTAATCCCAGGACTTTGGGAGGCCGAGATGGGTGGATTACCTGAGGTCAGGAGTTAGAGACCAGCCTGGCCAACATGGTAAAACCCTGCCTCTATTAAAAATACAAAAAATTAGCTGAGTGTGGTGGCACATGCCTGTAATCCCAGCTACTCGGGAAGCTGAGGCAGGAGAATAGCTTGAACCCAGGAGGCGGAGGTTGCAGTGAGCCAAGATCACGCCATTGCACTCCAACTTGGGCAACAAGAGTGAAACTCCATCTCAAAAAAAAAAATTAATTAATTAAATTAATTAAAAAAAAATAATAAAGTGATTAAGAGCCGGTACGATGCTTATGTGGAGTACAGCTGAGATGCCTCCTATTTAAGTGTGGTCTGCATACGAGCTGGAAGCTTGGTAAAAATGCAGAAGCCTGGGCCCACTCAGATTTATGGAGCCAGAATCTTTATTCCAAAAAACCTTCAGCTGACTCATGTGCACATTAAATTAAGGAATCAATAATATAGGTTAAATTTATTTCAAGTAACTTTACATAAAAATCATTTGCTTTTCTTCAGGTCGGAAAATTCCACAGAAATTCACGTGAATAATGAGCCAAGCCTAGACTAGAGAAGTGTTGCTATTTTCTTCAACTCTCTATTCTAACAACAACAAAAAAATTCTATTATTATATCTCCTTTTCTGGATATTGTTTTTGTAAACTGGGAAAGCCAGAAAGGCAGGTGTTTCCCTTAGGTTGAAGGACATATACAAGATCTTCAAAGACAAATACCAAGCTGGAATTATTGTTCTGTAAAAAACCTTTCCTGTTTTTTTCTTTTAATAAAAAGACAGAAAACAAAAAACCTTATCCCAGTAGATATTAATCTTTTAATTTATGAAGGTTGACCTAAAAAGAATTGGAAACACGCAGTTAAGATGTTGCCATTAACAAAAGCCAAAATAGACAAATGGGATCTAATTAAACTAAAGAGCTTCTGCATGGCAAAGGAAACTACCATCAGAGAGAACAGGCAACTTACAGAATGGGAGAAAAAATTTGCAATCTACCCATCTAACCAAGGGCTAGTAACCAGAATTTACAAAGAACTTAAACAAATTTACAAGAAAAAAACAAACAACCCCATCAAAAAGTGGGCAAAGGATATGAACAGACACTTCTCAAAAGAAGACATTTATGCAGCCAACAGACACATGAAAAAAATGTTCATCATCACTGGTCATCAGAGAAATGCAAATCAAAACCACAATGAGATACCATCTCACACCAGTTAGAATGGCAATCATTAATAAGTCAGGAAACAACAGATGCTGGAGAGGATGTGGAGAAACAGGAACGCTTTTACACTGTTGGTGGGAGTGTAAATTAGTTCAACCATTGTGGAAGACCGTGTGGTGATTCCTCAAGGATCTAGAAATAGAAATACCATTTGACCCACCAATCCCATTACTGGATATATACCCAAAGGATTATAAATCATGCTACTATAAAGACATATGCACATGTATGTTTATTGTGGCACTATTCACAATAGCAAAGACTTCGAACCAACCCAAATGCCCATCAATGATAGACTGGATTAGGAAAATGTGGCACATATACACCATGGAATACTATGCAGCCATAAAAAAGGATGAGTTCATGTCCTTTGCGAGGACATGGATGAAGCTGGAAACCATCATTCTCAGCAAACTATCACAAGGACAGAAAACCAAACACCGCGTGTTCTCACTCATAGGTGGGAATTGAACAATGAGAACACTTGGACACAGAGTGGGGAACGTCACACACCAGGGCCTGTCATGGGGTGGGGGGCTGGGGGAGGGATAGCATTAGGATAAATACCTAATGTAAATGATGAGTTAATGGGTGCAGCAAACCAACATGGCACATGTATACCTATGTAACAAACCTGCACATTGTTCACATGTACCCTAGAACTTAAAGTATAATAAAAAAATGAAAACAAAAGTAAAAAGACCTTACCATTAAAGTTTACAAATAGCAAACAAATAAGTTTTGAAAAATACTTAGAAACTAGCCTTTTCCTTAGTCCCCAGATGTAATCCATCAGCAAGCCCTGTCAGTTCTTTTAATAGCTCCATAGTATATCTCCAATTGATTTCCATTTCCCCTGAAACCCCTCTTGCCCAAATCAGCTTCATCTCTCATCTGTACCACAGCTTCAGCCTCCTCACTAGTCTCCCTGCATCCCCTCATGATAGAAAAATATTCAATTGGGAATACAAGGTAAATTCCTTAATCTGATAAAATATATATATTTTTAAATCTGCAGTGAGCTGAGTACAGTGGCTTGCACCTGTAATCCCAGCTACTTAGGAGGCTGAAGCATGAGGGTCTCTTGAGCCAAGGAGCTCAAGGTTGCCGTGAGCTATGTTCATGCCACTGCATTCCAGTTTGGGAGATAGAGCAAGACCACGTCTCTAAAAATAAACCAAAAGACAAAAAACAAACAGACCAAAAAAAAAAAAAAACCTTACAGTAAACATCATAATTAATATTTGGTGAAATAGAAAGAATCCACTCTGCCTTGAATATGAAAGACACACAAAAATATTTTTTGTTAAATTGACAAGCCAAATCAGAGAGTTGAGAAGTCACAACAGAGATGTTACAACATAAATAGTTGACATATACAGGGTGATGACTAATTTAATAGGTGTTTCAAAAATGATTATTGCATTATTTCATTAAAAACACCCCAGAATTATAATCATTCTCCCTAAGAATCAGACTGGTTCAAATTTTGTTCATTTAAATTTTGCCCAGTAAATTTTGCAAAATTTAAGGCAGGGCAATAATAACTATGGAGACTTGCAATTTGCATATTTGTATTCTTTTCCCCTTTCTCTTGAATTTCTACTCTTAGACACATCTTACTAAGAATTTAATTCTATCCTCCTAGTTGTATTGTACCACCTCTTTTTTTTTTCTTTTTGCCTGTTTCCTTTTAAATTACAAGTCGATAGTGGAATTAGCCTCTGAATAAATAAGTAAAATATCAAATAAAAAATGGCTAAGATAGGACCTAGCTAATAAGGTCATTCTTTTCAAAGCCTCGATTTATCTTATTTTAAGAAAAAAATACCTAAATAATACCAAATCCTAAAAGACATTGTTCTTTGCTACATAAAAATGTTATTTTCTTTTTGAGAAGAAAATAAAAGCCTCTCTCAAAATGTAGGTATTTAAATAATGGACAAGAATTCCTTTTAGGCTTTACTTTGGTAGACATAGTAGAAGGAACAGAGATTATCTATGAAAAAAAGTTACTTCCTAAAGTAATATAACAGTTGGTTATTAACAAAGGACGTTATCCACCTGTATTAAGGTCCTGGGTTATTTAAATCATAATGAAACTTTCTCTGCAACTTGAACTTTATAATCCACATGACAAGTAGAAATAATGGTATTTTGAATTCTTAAATCATATTCTAAAATAGAGCAAAAATTTGTGCACATTCTGCTAACCTTTAAAATGACTTTTTTTTTTCTATCAGGATGATTCTCAAAGCATAAAAAAGAGCAACTAAGCTATGAGCTTCTTGGGGGAAGAAGCTGTGTTAGTCAACTGGCACATAATAGTCACGTAATAGATTTGTCCAGTGAATAAATCAGCTTTAATTTTATTTTAAAATAGAAACACTAAAACATGATTGTTGCAAGATAAAATTATCTTAGATAATAATTGCTACTAGAATATATTTCCAAATTGCCTGACAAAAATAAATAAAACATCCAGGCTAAAGCAAGAGGATCCCTTAAACCCAGGAGTTCCAGTCCAGCCTGGGGAACAGAGCTAGACACACCCTACCTGTAAAATAATAAATAAAACATCAGATGGTGGCACTAATTGTTGAAATTTTACCCTGGTTTAGTCACTCTACATTTGTTACTTTATTTAATCCTTACAAAAAGCCCACCAAGTCAGATACTATTAGTATCCAAATTTTACATTTGAGAGAGAATGGAGGCTGAGTTACATGACTTGCCTAAGTCACCCAGCTACTAAATGACAGAGTAAGAATTTGAACTCAATCTATCTTCAAGGTTTATTCTTTTAACCAATATGCTTTCCTATCTTCAGTGTTTTTTTTGTTTTGTTTTGGTTTGGTTTGGTTTGGTTTTTGGGACGAAGTCTCGCTCTGTCACCCAGACTGGAGTGCAGTGGCACGAGCTCAGCTCACTGCAACCTCTGCCTCCCAGGTTCAAGCAATTCTCCTGCCTCAGCCTCCTGAGTAGCTAGGATTACAGGCACACACCACCACAGCTGGTTAATTTTTGTATTTTTAGTAGAAACAGGGTTTCACCATGTTGGTCAGGCTGGTCTCAAACTCCTGACCTTGTGATCTGCCCAACTAGGCCTCCCAAAGTGCTGGGATTACAGACGTGAGCCGCCATGCCCGGCTCCTATCTTGAGTTTTTTAGAACTACTTTTCATTTACTGTGTGTAGTCTTTGAAAACCAGTAAGAGAAAAAAGGCAGTAGACAGACTCCTACTTCCTAAAAGGAGATACTAGACATAATGAAAGTGCTTGTAATGGCACATATTTAGAGCCAAGATGGTGGTTTTCAATAAAACTGAGAAAGGGTGGATTGCTTTCCCACAGAAATTGTGGAAACATACATGCTATCCAACCTTAGAATTGTAAAATTGTTCATGTTTTTGATCTTAGGACCAAAGGAAAAACTACAAATTCCACTGTTTGGAACATTTAATGGAAGAGTTTTAAAGGAAATCATTATTATAATCATGGTACCCACCAGTACTGTGAGAATCCAAGCTCTGTCAACATTTTCTTTATAAATTCACTGTTAGGACTTCCTAACTCATCAAGTATTATTCAGCTCGAGCTAAAAAATCTGAAATGTAAGATCTTAAATTGTGAGTGATATTATTCCAAGAATTAAGGAGGAAAATGGATATCATGTGATTCAGACACAATAGAAAAATGTTTGGCTTGTGCAGCATTTTAACAGGTATTAGCTGTCTGTTACTTTGTTTTTCTTGCTTTGGAGAAAGTTTTTGGGGTGGGGGGGGTTGACTTGGAATGGAAAGTTAATTTTAAAAGTTAACATGTTATATACAGTTTCATAAACTCTTAAAAAAGAAACCTAGGTGTTGTCTTCACTTTCAGAGTCTGCACAAGGGCTTGGAATCTCATAAAGAGAGATTACTTTTAAGAATTCTGGCACTTTGCTTTTAGTTTAAACCATAAAAAACTGAAAGAACAGCCATTTATAATCCTGCCCAGTACATTCCAGCTAAATGGAAGCAAGAAGACATGGAATAAAAAGAACTATTCAGTCATTTCAGAACTTCAACAAATATTGAGTTAAATAACTTTTCCAATAAGGGTTAAAGCTTAAAGGCTCTGATTCCTCTTAATATACTTCCTTTATCTCTATATTTTATACTCCTTGATATTACTTTTTTTCATCTTCCTTCTTTCAGATAACTTGCTTTTAATACAAAAATCAAAGATTAAAAAAAGTGTAACAAGTCATAGCTTATGAAGGCAAGTAAACTCAATTTATTTAACAACTCTATCTGGAATCATAGTTACTTCACCACGTATCATGTTTGATAACCATAAATGGTGTGTAGGATCACATTAGATAGCTATCACAAGAGAACAAATGAAATAGTGTAATCCATTCAGTTCACTATGGCCAATCTACATAGTCACAAAATACGGGAAAGAACAAAAAGATTAAGTTCCTCACTGATGTTGGAAAATAACACAACAAATTGCCCAAGGCTACTCTACTTGCCTGGAATACAATTAATGTTACCTTATCTGGCTTCTCTGGCTAATGCAGTCAATTAGATTTTCACCTTGACGAATCTATAAAATACATATAGTCTACATGAAGTTCTAGGTTTAAATTCCCTCTGTCTCCCAGGATTACTAAAAGTCAGCTGAATAATTTTTAGGATGCAATGTAATTTAAATTCATTTTTTGGTAGGTCCTGATATTCCCTACCAAAAGAGTCATCAGGCTATTTTACCTAACCCAGAATTTCTGCTTCTGGATTTATTTTAGATAGTAAATCTCTTCATCAAACATTCATTTAATGAGTAAAGCCTTATGATAATAGACTTGCTATGGTTTGAATGTTTGTCCCTTCTGAAACTCATGTTGAAACCTAAGTCCCAATGCGGCAGTATCAAAGGTGGGCCCTTTAATAAGAGATTGGCAGAGCTCTCATGAAGGGAGTGATCCATTCATGGACTAATGGATTAATGGATTAGTAGACTAATGAGCTACTATTAGTCCCATAGTCCCCACTCATGGGAGTGGGACCATGCCTTTATTAGAAGAAGAAGAGATATCTGAGCTAGCACACTCAGCCCCTTTGCCATGGTGCCCTGTGCCATCTCAGGATTCTGCAGTACAAAGAACCGAACCAGATGTAGTCCCTTGACCTTAGATTTGTCAGCCTTCACAACTGTAAGAAATAAATTCCTTTTCTTTTTAAATTACCCAGTTTCAGATACTCTGTAATAAGCAACAGAAAATGGACTAAGACAAGACCCATTTTAAATAAACTATACAATAAATAAGTAAAGTCCTGAAACTATGAAAATCATGGCTCTTTCCACTATTAGGCATTCTTTCTTATGATTCACACAATTTTATGCATCTTTTTTTGGCTACAAGTTCATCCTCATATTAAGTAAAAATGGTTTAAAAGTAAACTGATTGATGTGTCAGCATAATCCAAATACGGCTGACATCGTCGTATAAGTAAGTATTGTGCTAAAATCCTGAAGTTAGACGGTTTGCTGTGAGTAAGAAGCCAAAAGTTCAGACATTCAGCCAAAGTTGATCCAAACCTTTTGGGTTGGAAATATTTCAAAATCGGGCTTTCCCACAAAATGGCCTGTATTTCCTGTTTTGGCTAAGCTGGAAATGCAACAGAAACAATACTTCTTATGGCATGTCATTGCTTCTACTTTTGGTCTGAAAACACCAAGCAGAGACTATGAGTGTGATGAATCAAAAGAATAAAAGTTGAGTGGAGAGATGTCCTGGGCTAAGAAAGAGAGTTAATGGGAACAAAATTTCCTAACTTGACCACCAGTTAACCATAGCTTGGACGCCCAGTGTGCTATGAGTCACTAGCAACTGGCTCCAAAATAACACAAGAATATCTTAGGCTAGCTCATTACTGGAGTATATTGTTTAAAATATTTCCAGAAAAAAATTAAGCAGAAACAGTTACTTAATGGATAAAATGGTATTCATGTAAATTCCTTTTTACAGAATAATCTGGAAATGAGATGCACAAACAACTTGCTAGGGAGTCTGACAATGCTATTCATAACCTTCACTTAGAGATTTTAGGCAAAAATCACAGCTACCTTCAACAGCGTTGATAATAATAAAGCTTCATGGGAAGAGTGTGGAATTGTTAAAAACACAACACATTGAAGTCTCAAAAGTTAAGTCTCAAAAGTTTTATAGATTGTGAATATAGGGGTATATTTTGCATCTTCCAAAAGACCACTTAATGCTTCCTCTAACTTAATTTCTTAAAAAAGAGTCTTTAAACTTCTTACTTTACTAACTTAAACCACTAATGCTCAACCATTTGGTTAATATATTTATAGGATCTGTACAATATTGATTGTGCATATGCAAATAAGAAACCAAATTTGGGAGCTATTATTCTTTTTTACTTGATTGCTCCATAATAAATGAGGATGGACAAGGCCCTTAACGTTGCAATATGGAAATGCCCTCTTCTGTAACCTGGAAATATTACTTGTCCCCTAATAAATAAGTCCCAAAGATGAAGTACACCTCCTAAAATAAATAAATAAACAAACACATGAGAAAAAGAAAAAGTGTTTGGGATTTGAGGCCAGGACAAGAGCCTTAATAGTATAATACATTGATACTAACCTATAAAGGAAATTTGTGAGTCCCTGCAAAGAAGAGTGAAAACTTAGAAAATAATGAAATGAGACAGCAGGACAGAAACACAGATCTAGGTGTCACTGGCCTTCTCATCCATCCCTTCCTGGAGGTCTGTCCGTCCTAGCAAAAGGAGCAGGCCCAGCAGCGTGGTGGTCAGAGCAGGGTCTTGAGGTTCTGAAGCATGGTGGTGCGGAGGTCCAGACAAGGCAAAGCAAAGGAGTGGAGGATTTGTAGCTCAGAACTAGCCCAAGGCAAGTTCACCACCAAGATCACAGCAAGAACCAAGCAGGCCAAAAGTTAGTAAATTCTAGAATAAGCGAAGAATGCCAGAATCAGAAAGATAACAAAGGGGCCTAGACCAAAGGTGGGAGGAATAATGACCGTTCTAGAATGTGCTTTAGGTGGGTGCAGAGAATGGAGAGGTGCCCTATAGGCTGGGGCAAAAATCTGGCTGTGGTGTGCATTGTTTGGTTTCTTTGTTTTTCTTTTGCTGTTTTGGCAATCACCATTTTGCCACACTTCCTGCCTCTCCCTTGGTTTACACCCTTTATACTTCATCTGTGTGTTACTTAAGTATCCCCATGAGTTTGTACCCCAGGTCTGTATAACACTTGACATGAAAAACAGATTAATCAAATGCACATATGCTATGTTTATAATTCGTTTACATGGCTGGGTTAATAATTTAGTAATTTCAGCTAATGGTTTAGAAAAAAGATAAAGTCATAATGCATTTCTTGTTCTGCAGCAGTCAGGCTTCCTTCCTGGAGCCACGCTGTTGGCAGACTGAAACAGGCATGAGCTATGCTGTGGGACCACATTCAGTTGATGGTAAAGCCTAGAATAGCGTTATTGGACTTTAATCTAGCAAACTATGCGTGTTTGTTTGTGAAACTTTGACTCCATGACAAAGACTGTATTTGATTTAGGACTTGCTTCAGTGAGGCAATCCTGAGAAAACAAAACTCAAATTACACAGAAGCAAAATAAATACATAAAGAGTGGCTCTCCTAATTTATAAATTAAATGACAAGGAAACCTTTGTATAGTGAGCTATTTACTGGGGGCAAAGACCATGTCTTATTCATATTTTATTTCCCAGCATCTAAGCATCGTGTCTGGCACATGGTAGGCACTCTACAAACGTTCACTGAACTGAACTGAATTGCATCGCTTCATATCCCTACTGCTCGACCCCTTTCATCAGGTTAACAGCTGCACTTAACCTTGGCTCAGCCTTCGCTACCTCAGAAAGACCCTCCCTGACCTCATGTATTTGATCAATTCCCACTAATATTCATAAATATAATATCATGCATTCTCCTTCAAAGCACCCATCACAGCTATAATTTTACACTTACAACCATGTGTCACATGAGTATGTTTTGATCAATGATAGACCATATATGTGACAGTGGTCTCATAAGATTATAGTGAAGCTTTTATACTGTATTTTTACTGTATTTTTTTTATGTTTAGATACACAGATACTTATCATTGTGTTAAAATTGCCTGCAGTATTCAATACAGTAACATGCTGTGCAGGTTTACAGCCTAGGAGCAAAGGCTATACCATGTAGCTTAGGTGTGTAGTTGGCTATAGCATCTAGGTAAAAACATTATGATGTTCTCACAATGACAAAATTGCCTAATGATTCATTTCTCGGAATGTATCTCCCTTGCTAAAGTGATGCATGGCAGTACTTACAAAGCTATTTGATATAAGCAATACAAACCATAACAAATACATTCCGAGGAGGCAAGGGCTGTGTCTTTTGGTTTTTGTTCATGAGGTAGATATTGTTTTTGTTGGCACTCAGTAAATTTTTGTTAAAGCAATGAAACAAGAACCCATGGTTTCCTCTCATTCTAATAATACTCACAAAGCCTCCAAGAATATGAGATAAATTATCCAGCACATATGCACATTATAGTTGGAGCTAGGAAAGCAAGGTTTTGTGACGCAGACCATCCAGATGGGAAGAAATTGATAAAGAAATGGAAAAACAGAAATATCATTCATTATGGTCAGACATTATTCTCCATCCTGGAGTGTATCATGGAAATGTTTGTAGAGAAATGTTTATTCTGCCGGGCACAGTGGCCTGTGCTTGTAATCCCAGCACTTTGGGAGGCTGAGGTTTGAGGTTCACTTGAGGCCAGGAATATGGGACCAGCCTGGGCAACATAGCAAGACCTCATCTCTACAAAAAATAAAAATAAAAAATAGGCCGGGCATGGTGTGCATGCCTGTAGTCTTAGCTACTCAAGAGGCTGAGGCAAGAGGATCACTTGTGCTCAGGAGGTCAAGGCTGCAGTGATCTATGATGGCACCACTGCACTCTACCTGGGCAACAGAGCAAGACTCTGTCTCTAAAAAGAGAGAAATGTGTATTCTTTTGTAGACATTGTAGATGTTTTATTAAAACACACACACATGGCCGGGTGTGGTGGCTCATGCCTGTAATCCCAGCACTTTGAGAGGCTGAGGCAGGTGGATCACAAGGTCAGGAGCTCAAGACCAGCCTGGCCAATACGGTGAAACCCCATCTCTACTAAAAATACAAAAATTAGCCGGGCATGGGGGCGGGCACCTGTAGTCCCAGCTACTCAGGAGGCTGAGGCAGGAGAATCGCTTGAACCTGGGAGGCAGAGGTTGCAGTGAGCCAAGATCGTGCCACTGCACACCAGCCTGGGTGACAGAGCGAGACTTCGTCTCAAGAAAAAAAAACACAAACACACACACACACACAACAATCCATTAAGTTTAACCTAAAGAATCTTTTTACTAAAGGTTAAAAACTTTCAAATATGAATTTCATATGGCTTGAAGTAATATTTACTCACATGTAAGCAGTTTTTCTATCGCATTGCTCTCTGAACCTTGGGAGTGAAATAGAGAAATACAGATCTGAGTCCAAAACACAATACTAAAAATTATGGTATCTGGGGATTAATGAGGTTATTTTTGGTTAAAGAAAAATAAAGAGCAGAAACTGAAAGTTAATCATGTTTAATCTAATACAGGAAACTTTATAATAAGCCAATATATCCAATTATTCCAGTCAACAAGCTTAATAAGTAAAATTCCAGAATGGTTAAGGAAAAACAAGAACATCCAAGAGAGCTGCTGCTTTCATTTAATTTGACCCTTTTTATGAAGCAACTACCGTGTGTCAGGTAGCATACTTAGCACAAAGGCAGCAGCAGAGAAAGACACAGACACAGACATAACTTAACAACAGTGAAAGGTTCCTCAGCCTGTACCTTGCACCCTTCCTGGCTCTTCTGTCTTTTCCCAATCCCTGGGGTAAACATCTGGCCTCAAGCAGGGCCACGAGGAATGCTCTCCTTCCCCTAAAAGGAAGGAATTTTTAGAGACAGTGCTATTCACTGTCAGGTTTTGATAAATATTTGTAGAAAAAATGAAAGAATTAATTCATTAATCATCCAATTGCTCTGAGAGGGAGATCTGTGAATGAGGAGTTGAACCAAAATATCGATGGCCTGCTTTCAATAAAAGTTTGGTTTGTCCAGGTTAGCTCTGATTCTAAGCTTTCAAGTGTATTAATTGATGACCCATCTGTAATCTGAAACAAATAAGACATTTTTATGGTTGATTTAATTCAGATTTACCCAAAATAAAAACTTCCCTTTCTTTTTTAATCATGTAATATGTTCAGCAGATTACAAGGTGGTGGGATCTCAGTTCTGTCACTGAATGACTCTGAGAAAATTACATAACCTCTCTGTGTCCCTTTATTTATCCAATAACGTTGATAATCACACAGTAATTTTGCAAGGATTATATGAGGCAGTACATTCAAAGCACTTGGCACTGTACCAGGCATATAGTAAGCACCCAGACAACGTTGGTGTTATGATTATTATCATTGTATTACTTGTAGCACTATTATTCCTGTTCCCATGTATTCTTATTGGGCATTCAAGATTCTAGTTAGATTGAAGAGCTCTGCTGAAAGGTCCCCCGAAATACCTGGTACCTTCACTCAATCTTTCTAAGAATACTTTTTGAGCTTCTGCAAGGTATCAAGGTTGACCAGCTCCCCAATTCAAATGGGTGACTTACTGGGGGCTCAGAAGGAAGAGGGCAGAAGAATAAGTGAAGCACATATGTACAGGACAAAACTAAGCTACAAAACTTGAGAAGAGTAAACCTAAGTAAGAAGTCTGATGGGATCAGGTACAGAAATAACATCAGAATCACTGGGCTGTGTAAAGTCTTAGAAAATCACCTTAACCTTTAACAAGAAGACAGCCTAAGCTTGGAGAACTTTCTTATCCATAATTGGGCCTTAGTTAATCTATAATGCAAAAGAAAAATGCCCACTCTTCAATGAGCATAAATCTCATCAGAGATTATTTGTTGTGCTATTGGCTCATTATAATAAAAAATTAAGAGACAACACGGTCACATTGGCAAGAATCATCATCCAAACATGACTGGAAGTCTATCCAGCAATGGAAGTTTAGCACTGGGTTCGGAATAAAAATTCAGCCTAGGGAGGAACAGTGAGAATAATTTCCAAATGTGCTGAGTAATAAAATGGAAAAGTAAAAGCAGCTCCTCATACTAAATACTTATATCCCAGGTTGCTCATGGCTGATCTTAAAGGAACCGAAGTCAGCAGTGGAGGATCCGTAATGAATTATCTGAAGGCTCCCAAATTGTCTGCAGTATCATTACTTGCTGACTGTTTTTCACCAACTACCTATCTAGTTTCCACAGACAAGGGCTCATTGTAAAATGTCAGAATTATCCTGCTAGAAATGCAAAAGACTCAGAAAACTTCATATGCATGGTCTCTAAATGTTTCATGGGTTTTGTTTTTGTTTTTGTTTACATTAAGCTACAGATGGGGTGGAGAGATGCCCTGTGATCTGTCAGGAACTGCCTGCAAAAACTACTTGCCAGCTAATAATTAGCATTTTTTCATGGGTGCTGGAAAAAGAAGTGACATTCCTGGGAGAAAGACCATTGACTTTATTACTCTTAGCAACAGCAGTAGCTAGCATTTCAGCAGTTTCTTGCACCAGTTCGACTAC